>NW_014543984.1:48843-107345 GCF_000741045.1 Vigna radiata var. radiata | reverse complement strand
AAACCTATATATGAAAAATATGCCACAGTTATAGTTTAGTTTTAACCATCAACTCAAAAATATATTATAAACATACTATTAAATTGTCCGGATCAAGAAAATATATATAACCCAGAAACATACCAGATCATATCAAATGGTTTCCATGTGACTTGAAGTATATATATTTTCTATGATCAAAAAGTTCCAAAATTTTATTGCANAACATAATTATTTACAAGGGAACCTGACACCCAAACCAGATGATGTTGTAGAATAATAACTGAAAACAATAGTTAAAATAACATTTAAAAACAGTCCAAAATAAATCTCAATAATCATGAAAATAAAAAATAAACAGTCCAAAATAAATCTCAATAATCATGAAAATAGAAAATAAACAGTCCAAAATAAATCTCAATAATCATGAAAACAATAGTTAAAATAACATTTGAAAGGAAAAGGAATCACCTCTAAGAGTGAGAGAAGCTCCTCTGCAGAAGAAGGAGGGTTTGCAAGCTTGTTACAGGCTTCGAGAAGTTGTTCTTCCAATCGTTTATCTGCAGACGACATTGGTTGTGTCCTCTCTACTTTTTCTGGTCTTACAGGGACTCTCACTACTTTCGTATCCTTCAATCCATTAATGCCCTAAAAGTAACCACCGCATCCAACCGACGAAGGAACAACGGCGAGGGCAAAAAAATGAAACCTTTGACTAATGACTTCGGTGGTGGAACGACAAACAACGAAACACTACTTAGTCCACAAAGAAGGGTGCACCCAAGAACGATTTTCACAGCAGTGGGTTACAGCACTTCGGTGAAGGAGAGAGAGTTTCGAGATGGAGAGAGAAAAAATTGGTGAGAGAATTTCGAAAGAATGAAATTCACTTTGAGAAAGATGGGACAGATTTCAACTTTTTTCTTTCCAAAAATGTCCCTCAGATCAAAATTAAAGTTTTTAAAAAAATCATTTAAAACAACAAATGACGTAATAACACATGTCGTTGTCAAATTGTTGTCAAATATTTGTTGTTAAAGAAACGTTTTCCTAAACAAATATCCTTGTCTTTTCTCATTTCTTGAGACTCGTCTATAGCTAACACTTGACATAGTTCCTTTGAATATTTTCTATTGTCAAATTTATACAACCTTTCATGCCTAATACAACAACCAATCGTCTTCTTTTAAATGTTCTTACAAAGACGAGAGTCAAACCCAAAGAATACAACTCAGCATGTATCTCCTTTATACACCTTTTCCTATATATCCCACTGATAACTTCTATACTTTCATATTGAAGTTTGTTACACTAATTTAGCATATTTGTTTATTTTATTTTTACATCTTAACTTAGATTTGATTAGCCCATGTTATGTTACCGCCTTGAACACCCAAAGTGGGGCCTAATGCCATCCAAAAATTCAGTATTTTTAGTTCTAATTTTAGTTAATTGTTTTGCTTGTAACTTTCTTTACAAATATTCAATTAAGTTTATTCTTTTTACATTAAACTTCATACTCAAAGAACTGTAATTTGAGTGGCAGAACATATTTTTTTGGAGAATCTCCAATTAAGCTTATTCTTTGTGAGTTGAATTATAGACTCAAAGACCTTCAATTTAAGTACTAGAACGTATGTTTTGGAACGCTGGACGAGATGAGTTTAATTTAGAAATTGTGGGCATTGCAAGAGGCAAAAATTAATTAAAGCTTTTCTTTGATAGTTGTTGCAATTAGCAAGGTTAGGACAAACTTATCTCAAGCTGATGAGAGAAGGGCTTAGCAAGGACCCAAATGAAGTTGAGATACGCCAAGTTAGCAGACAAAACAACAATTCCGCTTTGGCAACACTAAAGAAAAACAGCCTTTTGGGAGATGTGGAACAACTTTTTCAGCACCTTAATTAAGGATGTTTTCTTTTTAACTCTTAAAGATAATAGGTGAAGAATGTAATAGCTAGAGGGTCTTTCTTCAAAACTCTTTTAACTACCTTATCAAACCCTCTAGATATAACTTGATGTGGTTTCCTTCTTATTTTGATCCTGAATATTTTAAAAAAGATATAATTGGATCATGGAAGAGCAAATAGTCATGAAAGAAGTGCAAAGGTAATAAGTAGTAATGTAGCAGACAAAGAAAATTATGATAGAAGAGAGACGGAAATTTTATTTAGAAGGAGTGAATACAGAAGGCACACGGAAACAAAGAGCACGCAAGAAGGTAAGGGTCTTATTTAGTAGCACATGGACTATGTATGAGTAATCATAGCGTGTGAGAATGACCCCATCAGGTATAATACAAGGAAAGCAAAGAGCACAGTGTGATAGTATGGTGATGAGAAGACCTAATCGGATCCAGTGAGAATCTCTTGTGCCTTTTTCTCAACGTAGAGGGGAGGCTCAATCAAGCGGGAGGACTGAGCATCTGAAACAAAAATTCCAGCAAGTGAACCAGATGCGATGAGTTGTAGGACACCCTCAACGAAGACCTCAAGGGATATGTTACCCTTGTCTTTTGGATCAGTGCTGAAACCTGCCAAGAGCTTGTCAACACCGAAGGTGTCTATTAGGGTTTTGTGGAGGTTGACAAATTCGTGTGTGCTGGGGACTTTCTGATCGTAGTACTGGTAATTCACCCAGTGAATACGGTTTGGATTAGCCTGGAACAACTGCTGGTAGTGGGGAAGGACAGGTTTTGAGGGTGCAATGGAGACCACGAGTCCACTGATGGTGGTTTGGAGGTAATCTATGACTTTGCCTATGCTGTAAGCAAAGTCATCTTCACTGGATTCGATGTGCTCATAGTTGATGTCAATGCCATCAATCACAGTTTCAANATGAAACTTGTAGAGCACTGANATTATCTCGTTGAGTGATTTCTTGGCATTGTCAATCCATATTTCTTTGTCTTTAGGATTGAATGGAAAATCGGTGCCACGACCTCCAAGGCTTATTACCACCTTCACACCCTCGTAATCTGCCTTTAGTTCTCTGATACTTTTAGCACTGAACTTGGTCACGTTCCAATTTGCACGGAAATTTCCCTTCCCTTGTTTCTTGCCGCTAGCATCCTCAACGTAATCATCTGAGGCAAAGGCCAAAATGAAGTGAAATTGTGGGATTCTTTTGTTGATGATTTCTACGGGGAAACCTTCAATTGGCGGGACATCCTTTGAACCGATAATGTATTCCCGAAAAATGGGTTTCGGAGACATTCTGAGTTCTTAGTTGTCTTTGTTTTCTTGATATGATTTGATTTGTTTGAGGGATGGGATGAAGAATACCCAACACTTAACGCTATTTATAGAACCAATTAGAGAATTAATAAATATTATCAGATGTACCGTCTCAGTTCGCCAGTTTTGTCACTGATCATTTTTCCTTAATTCGTCATTATCCTTCTCTCAGCATATACGTCATTAGTTGAAGATCAAATAAACTTTTGTTCACTCTTACATCTATGCAGTAAAGAAGATTATCTTAATGATCAAATATACAATCATCAACTTCTCTCATAAATTTCACAAAGCATTATTCACATTACGTTCACACGGTGGTTGTTATGCTGTCTGTCTGAGATCTTATGCCACCTGCCTGCATATCTACGATAGCAAGCTTAGTTATAACATCATATTTCTTTTTTCACAACAAAACTTTTCCTTCTGACTTGTGTGTACAATAAATAATATTATCTAGGTGACCATGTTCTCTCAAATTTATTCATTTTTTTGCTCCTTAAATCGATGTGTACTCATCGCGTATACACTATTTTCAGAATGTCAGGTTGTTGTTTCTGCATGACTTGTTTTTATCTAGTCTATTTTGTTGTCTATAGTATTTAAACAAAAAAAATTAGATAGTAATATTTCTCTTTAAAGTTAAATATTCTTATAAACTGTGTATATTTCTTTTAAAGTTATCTTATTAAAAAGCACAACACTTATTGGGTATATTAGTTTTTCATATTTAATTGTGTTATGCAACCGTGAATGGCCTAAATATGAAGAGATACTAAATAAGGTTTCGAATTTGGTCAAGTTCATCCTAGGTTGTTGCACATTTTAAAATATTTCATCACACTTGTTTTAATATATCGTAAAGTCTTACTAAATTTAAAATTTATAGGTCCTTGCTCTCTAGATAATAGAACTGTGAAATTGAACTATTAATCCAAACAAAACTACATACTTAGAATATATTTCTTGTTAATGATATTGGATTATATTTCTTTTGCATGAAATGGTTAAGGTGGTTTCGACTTATAAATTACATCCAAAATTATTTTCTTAGTGAAAGGGAGATCAGCTTATTATTATACCTATCACAGCCTTTCAAAAATACATTGCTTTCTTGATCGCTGTTATCACATCCTAATCTTATATCTTTTGTTTCTGTTATGTCGGTTTAGTCGTTTTTCTGTATGTCTTGAGAGGTTTCACCAATAAACCTTTGTTGAAAAGGTTATATCATGAGCCTAAATAATTGTTCTAATTTCTTTTCTTTTATAATTCTGACTATTTTTGTATAAGGACTAAATTACTCTTAATGTCTTCCGTTTAATATATATATATATATATATATATATATATATATATATATATATATATATATATATATATATATATATATATATATATATATATATATATATATATATATATATATATATATATATATTTAATCGATTTACCTTATTGAAACTGATTGATTGAATAATTATTATAACATGTTTAAATCTTAATAACTATAATGTTAATTATACTTTTAATTTTAAACGACACCATTAAATATTTTTTTCCCTTACTCATAAGTTTATCATTACCGTAATAGTTTTTAGAATTATGTACTTATACATTCACGAAGTCATAATATATAAAGGAGCATTTTGATTATAAAAATAGTTTCAGTTTATGAAACAGGAGTTCAAGTTAGATAGAGAAAAAAAAAATATTCATTTGAAACAATATCCGGCACAACTGGTTTGAAACTATTTACATAATATAATATCTGAAATCTATTTATAAATTCACAATGGAGAAATTTAAATCTATGTGTACAATAAATAAGGCAATGAAATATTTTTAAATCTGTAACAACCATTGGATGAACTTGACCAAGACCTGGCAGATTTTATAACTTTATTTGGGGACTCATCAATTTAGTCGCCAATGCAGATAATTATATAAAACAGAGAATAGTAAGACATTAAAAATGAATAACTAAAATTCTCAATAAATGCTACACACCATACAAATGATAGAATCAGGTTTTAGATAATATTCAGACATTACAAATGATAAATTAAAATTCTCAATAAATGTTTATACAAAGTACAAAATAAAAGATTCTATTAAGATTGTTGAGTTAGTATCCTTATAGTTATTTATTATTGATGATTATTTATGATATAAGAGAATTATGAAGCAAAGGGTTGTCTCTTGTTTGACCTTGCAACAAACCAGCTTCAAAAAGGTTTATATGGATATCGCAATGAAGCTACTATGCTAGCTTACGAGGAAGTATGAGTAGTGAAAACGGTAGATAGTTACATAAACCTCCCAATTATTTGACTATATTTATTCAAAGGCGTATTTTTCTTGTATTGCATAAACCTAAGGATTAAATAAGAAAAAAATCAACATACTCTCATATTAAACATCATTACTAATCTCTATAGAAAAAACACTATTTATAAACGTATATCTAAAATGTGTTCACATTATCAAAAATACTATTACGTCTAGTCAATCCATATACAAGACAAAACATATATACAAAGGACAGATAAGAAATTAAAAAATAACACACACTTTTCCATATTTACCCACCGAAACAGATAGCATTACAGATAAGAAACATTACTGTTGGCAAATAGACTAAATTGAAGAGTCCCCAAATAGTTAAAAAAATCTGCCAGATCTTGGTCAAGTTTATCCAATGGTTGTTACAGATTTAAAAGTATTTCATTTCCTTAATTGTACTGTAATGCCGTCTATATACATTTGAATTTCTCCATATGAATTTATAAATTGATTTCGGATATCATATTATATAAAGTTTTCAACCCTGTTGTTCCGGATATTATTTCAAATGATTTTTTTTATATAACTTGAACTCCTATGTCATAATAATTACTATAACTACTTTTATATCAAAATGCTCCTTTATACGTTATGACTTCTTGATTGCATAAATACATAATACTAAAAACTATGTAGTAATAATAAACTTATGAGTAAGGGAAAAAGTATTAAGTGGTGTCGTTTAAAATTGATATTGTATAACATTATAGTTATTAAGATTGAAACATGTTATAACAATTATTCAATCAATCAGTTTGAATGAAGTAAATAAATTATATATATAGGTTTATTTATTTTTAAAGGGAAGACCTTAAGAGTACTTTAGTCCTTATACAGTTATTAAAGCCGTGATAGGTATTATAATAAGCTGATCTCCCTCTCATTAAGAAAATCATTTTGGATGTAATTTATAAGTCGAAACCACCTTAACCATTTCATGCAAAAGCAATATAATCCAATATCATTAACAAGAAATATATTGTAAGCATGTAATTTTGTTTGGATTAATAATTCAATTTCACAGTACTATTATCTAGAGCGCAAGGACCTATAAATTTTAAATTTAGTAAGACTTTACGGTATATTAAAACAAGTGTGATGAAATATTTTAAAATGTGCAATAACCTGGGATGAACTTGACCAAATTCGAAACCTTATCTCTTCATATTTAGGCCATTCACGGTTGCATAACACAATTAAATATGAAAAACTAATATATCCAATAAGTGTTGTGCATTTTTAATGAGAAATATTATTATCTAATTTTTTTGTTTAAATACTATACACAACAAAATAGACTAGATAAAAACAAGTCATGCAGAAACAATAACCTGACATTCTGAAAATAATGTATACGCGATGAGTACACACGGCATAGATCGATTTAAAGAACAAAAAATAAATAAATTTGAGAGAACATGGTCACCGAGATAATATTGTTTATTGTACACAGAAGTCAGAAGGAAAAGTTTTGTTGTGAAAAACGATAATATGATGTTATAACTAAGCTTGCTATCGTAGATATGCAGGCAGGTGGCATAAGATCTCAGACAGACAGCATAACAACCACCGTGTGAACGTAATGAATAATTCTTTGTGAAGTTTATGAGAGAAGTTGATGATTGTATATTTGTTCATTGAGATAATCTTCTTTACTGCATAGATGTAAGAGTGAACACAAGTTTATTTGATCTTCAACTAATGACGTATATGCTGAGAGAAGGATAATGACGAATTAAGGAAAAATGATCAGTGACAAAACTGGCCAACTGAGACGGTGCATCTAATAATATTTATTAATTCTCTAATTGGTTCTATAAATAGCGTCAAGTGTTGGGTATTCTTCATCCCATCCCTCAAACAAATCAAATCCAATCAAGAAAACAAAGAGAAATAAGAACTCAGAATGTCTCCGAAACCCATTTTTCGGGAATACATTATCGGTTCAAAGGATGTCCCGCCAATTGAAGGTTTCCCAGTAGAAATCATCAACAAAAGAATCCCACAATTTCACTTCATTTTGGCCTTTGCCTCAGATGATTACGTTGAGGATGCTAGCGGCAAGAAACAAGGGAAGGGAAATTTCCGTGCAAATTGGAACGTGACCAAGTTCAGTGCTAAAAGTATCAGAGAACTAAAGGCAGATTACGAGGGTGTGAAGGTGGTAATAAGCCTTGGAGGTCGTGGCACCGATTTTCCATTCAATCCTAAAGACAAAGAAATATGGATTGACAATGCCAAGAAATCACTCAACGAGATAATNTCAGTGCTCTACAAGTTTCATNTTGAAACTGTGATTGATGGCATTGACATCAACTATGAGCACATCGAATCCAGTGAAGATGACTTTGCTTACAGCATAGGCAAAGTCATAGATTACCTCCAAACCACCATCAGTGGACTCGTGGTCTCCATTGCACCCTCAAAACCTGTCCTTCCCCACTACCAGCAGTTGTTCCAGGCTAATCCAAACCGTATTCACTGGGTGAATTACCAGTACTACGATCAGAAAGTCCCCAGCACACACGAATTTGTCAACCTCCACAAAACCCTAATAGACACCTTCGGTGTTGACAAGCTCTTGGCAGGTTTCAGCACTGATCCAAAAGACAAGGGTAACATATCCCTTGAGGTCTTCGTTGAGGGTGTCCTACAACTCATCGCATCTGGTTCACTTGCTGGAATTTTTGTTTCAGATGCTCAGTCCTCCCGCTTGATTGAGCCTCCCCTCTACGTTGAGAAAAAGGCACAAGAGATCCTCACTGGATCCGATTAGGTCTTCTCAACACGATTCTATCACACTGTGCTCTGTGCTTTCCTTGTATTATATCTAATGGGGTCATTCTCACACGCTATGATTACTCATACATAGTCCATGTGCTACTAAATAAGACCCTTATCTTCTTGCGTGCTTTTTGTTTCTGTGTGCCTTCTGTATTCACTCCTTCTAAATAAAATTTCCGTCTCTCTTTTATCATAACATTGTTTTTCTGCTACATTCCTAATTACCTTTGCACTTCTTTTATGACTGTTTGCTCTTCCATGACTCCAAATATCTTTTTTATAATAGTCAGGATAAAAAAAAGAAGGAAATCTGAACAAGTTACATCTAGAGGGTTTGATAAGGTAGCTAATAGAGTTTTGAACATTTACAGCAACAAAAACAAAGGATGTTGATGTCCTAAGGAGAAGATGAGAAGCATCTAAAAAATTTATCAAAAAATGAAATTATGAGGAGTTCAGAGATCTATAGAAAACAAAACATTTTTTTCCGTAAATGTTAGTTATTAATAATTTGTTTGTTAGTGAAGGAATTAAACCTAAAAACTACTAATCTAAATTAAAATTAGAAGATAATTAAATAAATAAATATGTTAAAGGAGTGTAATAAGCTTCAATATTAAAGTATATAAGTTATTAATGGAAAATATTGTTGAAGGTTTATAAAGGTGATAACATGGTGAAGTTGACCTAACTTCAAACATGGACTTGTTAGAGTGCATGAAGATAAAAGAGATGGAAGGATAACTCAGGTAGAAACCGTGGTCGACCAGCTAAGTGGAAATGGAGTGACGCTAGCTAAGATCTTGAGATTGTTAATCAACAACTTTGAGAATACAGAATGCATGATTGAGAAGTCCAAGGATCTGTCAGTGCTCTCGATTGAAGAGCTTCTTGGATCTCCTAAGGTACAACAATAGAAGAAGAAGAAAGTGGGATCACCGTTAAATAAAGGAAAAGACTCAGAACATTCAAGGCAAAGAACGAGACGAAGAGGTATAGAACCGGTCCTGGTGGTAGAAATCAAGGATAAGAAGAAGAGAAAGAACAATCTAACCCACAATATTAAGAAAACTTAAGAAAATAGAAACACGTATAATTATTTTATGTAAATAAAAAGAAATAATTAAACAATTAATGTAGAATTTTCAATCCGAAGATGTATTAAAAGAATTATATAATATAAAAAATAGAAAAGGTATAAAGAAAATATAAGTGATAAAAAAACATGTGCATCTATTCATCACCATCTGTAGAGATGAAAGTGGAATGATATTTATGAGATTCCCTTCCACACTTATTACTCTTTATTTTGTTCTATCAACCTCTGAATTTTAGTACTCTGAACATGTTAAATGCAGAGTTAAATTTAATAGAGAGATTCTTAAATGTGATCTGCATTTTATCTGAGCTATATCTTTTTCTTTCTTTCTTTTTTTTCCTAAAACAAACTCTTATATAACTACGCTTTTAACCTGTGCAATGATGCAGATATCATGTACTTTGTGTATAAAAAAGTTACTGAAAATTTTATTGTTTGCTTATTTATGATTTAGGAATAACACACAGTTGTGCTAATTCACATTGTTTTTGAACTAAAACTAAACAATATGATGCAATTTACAATGTTTGACAAATGAGTTGAAGCTGGTAATTCGTACAGGTAATTCGAAATATATAGTTGAGTCCTTCGTCAATGTCCTTAGATATTTAAGCATCGCTACTCTTGTGTCAACTCCAACTTTCGTTTGTTGAGAAAAATTATAAATTCCCAACTATAATAATAAATGATCTTAAAATTCTACCACGTACTTCTTCAGCTACCATCATTAAAGTTTGTTCTAGATTGCATGGCCTAGTGTACTTTGTTAGGCCAAAGATTCAAAAACCTTAAAGTGTAATATATCAATTACGAAAATGATAATGACAACTAATAATAGATCTTACAGCGAGGAAAACAAGAAATTAAACAATTAGAAAGAGGGAAGAAATAATGGAAAAAGAGAACAAACCAAATGTTATGATGGAAGTGATTGTTGGTAGTGTCTAATGTTGACCTAAAAAAATCATCGAAGAGAAAGAGAGATATTGACATAGATTTGTTGGAATTGGTCGGATAATTGGAAAACAAAATCGATTCTTGTTTTCCTTCATCCGTAACTTTAGAATACTTACATTTTATGGATTAAACAATATATAGAAAGTGAAAAACATAGTAACTGCATAAGTTTTAAAAATAAATCTAGGCTTTAAAGTCTTAAAAAATTGATATTATCATTATATGAAACTATATATTTTGCATTTATTAAAAGTCAATGCAAGTATATAAATCAATGTTAATTAGTAGTGGGATTTGCATTGAAACCAAATCTAATAATTAATTAATAACTTTTAAATTGACTTTCTATTAAAATAGTTTAGTATTTGTTAAACCGGTCCTAATACGTTTTTACTTTCAATTTTATTATTTATTTAATTATTTATAAAAAAGTTAACCTTTTTTTTCGTTAAAGTTGTCTAATTGACTCTAATAAAATAACGCGTTCTTTTAATTTATTCAATGTTATCGTTTGGAAATTAATTTAATTTTACTAGATCCATGTGTTAATGATCATAGGTTTTACCAGATGTAAATACAAATTTTTGGATTTTATTTACATTAAATATGTGAATAAAATATTTTATTTTATTTATGCTTAATTAGTATATGTAGATGAATTTATTTTTTTTTTCCTGTGATAGCTTATGTTTATATCATCGTTTCCATATTGTTCCTAAACCTACTTTTCACCCTATAATAAACAAACAAACATTCTCCTTGTAACGCACTGTTAACGCAAAATGTACATTAAGCTCTCCCAACAACATTGGTTTATCTTATTTACAATAATGTGATTAATGAAACACATGTTTTCCTATTTTTGATTTCTACATAAAAGAGCAACGGAGAATGAAATGAAAACAAAAGTGTGTATCAGTAGAACAGTTTAGGAAACAGAATTTATGAAACAAGTTTGCTTATTTCTTTATTTTTAAATATCGGAAAATTGTTTTCAGAAACAGTAAAAACATCCACAACCTTAATAATAACAATCTCGTTCTCTTTCGAATTTCCTTCTTTATATTAGTCTTACATACCCTCACTGTTTTCCGTGTTCTCCTCCTATATGTCACTGTTTTTCTCTATGTATATGTTCTTCACGGGCATAGGACCTTCGCTGATTTTCTTTCCTCAAGTTTACATTTCCTTTTACTTTGAGTTTGCCATGCTCTATGTTCTTATTAGAGCTTAAAAGTGGCTTCTCATTTCTCCAATGGCATCTGCAAAACTCATCAAGTTGGTTTATCTCAGATTCAACACAAGAAAATTTCACGGAAATGCCAACCGAATGACCTCAAAATGGAGAGGTGATATGAAGAGAGAGTTAGAAAGTGGAAACAGTGGAAAGCAAGAAGAAAGTCACCACCGAGTTTGCATATACCGTGTCCCATCTAGCTTGCGTCGGATCAAACCCAAAGCCTATACACCCAAAAACATCTCCATCGGTCCCTATCACCATGGAGCACCCCACTTGAGGGACATGGAGGACCTCAAGAAAAGATTCTATCGCCGCCTCTTCAACAATAATTCCAATGAAGCCAAACTAGGCGAGGCTTTTAAGTTCCTTGAGAAGGAACAACACCAAGTTCGAAGATTTTACAACGAAGAAATCAAATTGAGCCCCGATAAGTTCCTAAAAATGGTGCTAGTTGATGGCTCTTTCATCGTTCAGCTATTGAGGGAACTTTCAAAGTGTGAATTCAGAAAAGTCCCTCCTTCTCTCAGCCCATGGATGTTGCCCATCATTCGTTACGAGATGATAATGCTTGAAAACCAGCTTCCCATGTTTGTTTTGAACAAGTTGTTCGAGTTAACTAGTGCTGATTCTGCTCCTTCGGGACCAACTATTACTCTCAAAGATCTTGCTCTTCGATTCTTTTATCCTTTGCTTCAGGTGGATTCGAATTATATAGCGGATAGTAAGAAAGCTGGTGAGTTAAGCGAGCTTCACTTCCTCGATCTTCTTAGGTCAAGCATTATGCCAAATAATATACTAGAAAGTGGGAAAGCTGATGTCGAAAGAAAATCTAAACCTCACATGATTCGTTCTGTAACGGAGCTGATGGAGGCTGGTGTGAAGATCAAAGCAGATGAGAGGAAAAAATTGCTTGACATAAGCTTTGGGAAAAACTTGGGTTTTTCAGGAAGAAAACTCACTATTCCCGCTTTGTACATTAATGACCATACATGCACTGTGTTTCGTAACATGGTTGCTTTTGAGAACTGTCACCAGGATTGTGACCGCATGGTGACAGCCTACTTGTTTTTCTTCAATGGACTCGTCAACTCTGCTGGTGATGTCTCTTTTCTTCGTTACAAAGGAGTGATTCACCATTCTCTTGGCAACGACAACACCGTCTCTAAACTAATCAACAACATCACCAAAGAAATTGTTCTTGACAAACATAAGTGGTACTTGTACAAAGTGGTGAATGAAGCTAATGAGTACTCTGATACCTTCTATGCAAGAGTAAGAGCTTCCTTAGTGCATCAGTATTTCACCAGCTGGGTGGTGATAGCCTCAACTCTTGGTTCGTTGTTGGTGCTTTACTTCACTTTCATTCAGATTGTGTTTTCATTTGGAAAATTGTCAAAAGCCTTTGAAAACCAAAGCTTTGGATCTGTCATTTACAATGTTTTGTGTCTGCCATATATCTGTTGGATAAACTTAAATTAGTAGGATGGTTTTTTTCTAATTTCGTGTGAGTCTGCAGTGCAGGTTTGCCGCATTCAGTTCGTTCGGTATTTCTTATGCCGGATTGGGTTGTTTTTATTCAACCACGGTTCAGGTTTATCTTTGTTCTGTTTACTTTGTTTTTATACTTGGCGCCCCAGCTGCTAGAGCTTCACCACCTGTTAGCAGACTTTATTTTGTTATGTTATGTTTCTTATGGATTGGATAAACTTAAACTAAGGTGTTTTTTAATTTCATTGATTTTGTTTTAATTTTTATTTATGGCTTTCAGTTAGTGATTTTAGCTTTGCAAATTTAGTTTTTGTTACTCTTGTTAATAGATATAGTTCCCTATTACTGGTTTTATACTCGTTCCATTAGTGTTATTTTTTTATTTCTTGTCTCTGCAGTTATTTTAAGCTTGGGACATTTATCAATAAAATACATAGAATTACGTAATATAATTATTGAAAATGTTTTTTTAACAATTTTTTAATAATTTTTTTATGACATTTATAGTATTTTATAATTAGTCTGTTTTAAACATGTATGAACCATAATATTTTAACAACTTTTAACAATAATATCCTTATTTTATTAATTCGGATATTTTAAATAATCCAATCACGTACTACTTTATAAAAATTGTAAACACTTGTTAGCACATATAACATTATAATAAATACTTAACAATAATAATAATAATAAATTCAATTTCACGTAATTTAAGAGTAAATCTGTATTTAATTCTTAAAAAATAAAATAATTTTTCTAAATATAATGATCCACATTATAATTGATAATAGGTAGTCTATAATTATAATTAATATTGTGACGTGAAAATTAAGAGAAGCGACGCATGCAAGCTGACGTAAAAGGGTACATTCTTCTTTTCATAAAGTCATTTGTGGTCCCAATGGTTCCTGTTTCCTAATCAGAACCAAACAACCTTATCCTCTCAACATGTTCCACCCATGTTCTTGAATTCAATTATTTCACCTTATCGAGGAGTGAAAAGTTAAAAGTAAAAAGATTAGGAAGAAAAATTCAAAGTATTAAAAAAATATGAAAAATATATATTTAACTTTTTCCGCAGTCTTAAAGAGACTTGCAAAATATATATTTTAAATATAATTAATTCATAAATATTTAATACCGTCAAAATGAATTCAACTGGAAAATAACTTCATTCGTGGATTTAAGTTAGATTGAATTAAAATTATTTTTTGAAATTTTGATATATTCTAATTTTGAATTTAGTTTACTGAGAACTCTACTAATTTAGACATGCTATGCATTTATACAACTTTTTGTTTTTTAAATTATATATGAGATAAAATGTGTGACCTAAGAAATTAATGCATAGTTTGCGGAAGACTTTGAATTAATGATAAGCAGAAATGTGAAAAGGATGTAATATATTAATATATTAATTAGGTTTTTGTCTGTTGTATTATAATCATGGACGGCTGACAATGGCAAAGCATGATGGATGATTGGCCCACATAAAGCATCATGATAACAACTCCTGAATATTGTTATCTTTTGAGTCTTTCTGAATTGTCATGTTGCTCCTCCTCACTCATAAATTAATGGTTTTCACCAAACACAGCAATCTGGTTTTGAAACCGTGAAGAATGTAAAGATAAACAGTGATGTCTCTCTTTCCTTAAACGCATCGTAGTTCGGCCTGTTCGAAAACTGATTAAGGTAAAATCTCATATTCTTTTCTCTAATTCTTGCTTAATACATCTCTATCTTCTGATTGTTTTAGGGTTCATCACTCCCCTTCCCCCTTTCTGAAACCCTAATTTACCCGGAACTGCTTCTTCCATTACACCTTACCATATTCATTCCTCTTCTGTACGCAGAAACTAATTTTATAAGTCTTTCTATTGCACCACTTCTCAGGTATTTTTTTTCTCACCCAATCTATAACATTTTAATGTAGTTTATGTTTTAAAAGGATACAGTAATTTATCTTAGATTTTAGTGTACACTGGTTTTCATTGAACCAACTTTAACCAGCATAAGGAAAGATTGCAGAGACTTGATATCTATGGAATAACTGAATGATTACCGATAGGTTTTGCTTTTGAGGTTTGTACAGCGAAGACTTCAGGTTTTGTTGGGTCAACGCTATGATAATCACTTGACTCGCAGTTATATTATTATTGGCAGAATATTATATTAATACTTTCAAAATATTTTCTCCTACATTATATTTTTTTTTCTTTTTATACTTAAGTATAATATTTAAAAAAAGAAAAAGAAAAACTTGCATACGTAATATAAAATAATATCTTCATACTGTTTCTAAAAGATAAAATAAATTGAGAAAACTTTAAAAAAATTGTAGGAGTACAATTATATATTATATGGGGTTTCAGGGAGGGTGTGGATTTACTGGTTGGCATCAGGTAAGTAACTTTTGATATTTTAACTAAAATTAATTATTTTCTAAAATGGCATAGTGATTAAAAAGTATGTTCGTGTCGTATTTTTTTTAGTTATTTGTAGGATTATTATAAAAATAAAAAATGATTATTAAAAATAAATAAAACGAAGGGAGACTGTTAAGTAGTAAATGTTTTAAAATAGAGGAATTATTTATTAATTTAATGATAGAAAGAGAGAAGCGCGATAATGACTACTCACCAACACCTCTCTAATATATGCATTTTAAGCTCCTTTCTACCCATTCTTCTACTTTCACATGTTATTTATTTGTGGAACCTACTAGTAAAACTAAAACTAAAACTGTTAATCATATCCCCAAATCGCATTTTGACAAGTCAAATAAGTACTTATTTTATTATTTATTTAAGTTAATATTTATTAAATCACGCCATTGGGTATTTTTGTCCTAGTGAATAAAAGTTATAAATTACTTTTAATTCAAATTTATATTTAAAGACAATAAATCTCTTAATTTATATGTTTTTCTCTCTTATTCTTTTTTATATATTTTTCACCAGACTTACTATTTTTTATCTACATTTATTCTTTTCACTCGTACACATTATTTTGTTTATAAGTATCTCTTTTCATTTATCATCATATCTCTTTCATCATCAATCATTTCCTTCTTTAAATTTATCCATTTCATTTACTCTTATATATCTCATTTATTTATATATTATTCTGGTTGAAAATGATTATATGAAAAACTTGTTTTTTTAAATTAAACTAACTATATTTAATTTAGATTTTAACTCATATCAATTATAATTTGTTTATTTATAATAAATATTAAGTTAAATATTAATAATATTTAATTTATAAATCGATATTTAAATTAATTACAATTCTTTTTCTTCCCTAAAATTAATTATTATTTAAGAATTTTGTCGTAGTAAGAAAATCTTATTTAGAAACAGTTATCATTAAAAAGTGAAAATAAAAAACAAGAAATAAATAGTTGTGTATGTGTAATAATATATTTTTGTTGAGAAAATTAAGTTAACTTTTCTTCCTTTCCGAAACTGATATATCTTGAAGAAGACACCCTATATATAATGCTTCCTCATACGTATAAAGATTTGTTTTTGTTTTACAGAAACATGGACACCGTACATGCGAACCCAGCAGCGTCATCACCACAAACACATATAGTTCAGATTGCTTCAGCTGATCTTCTTCCACACCCTTCTCGTCACATACTTCAAGATAGAAGTACTCACTCTTCTTCCTATATTTCTGTTCTTGTATAATATATTGTAAAATAATATGAAGGGAGTACCAAAGAGGATGATTGTCAAATGAAAAATCAATAATGCAGATGAACATACAACCTTTTTATATATGTAAATAAACTACTGGTTTCTTCAACTGAAGAAAATCTGGCATTGCAATTTCTTCAGGGGAATACTTACAGAAATGTGTACCACTTTATAAGCTAGCACTGAGAGGTGATTGGAATGAAGCCAAGCGCATGATAGATGAAGACACCAGTCTCTTAAACGCTGCCATAACAAAGGAATGGGGTACACTGCTTCATGTTGTGGCAGGAACAAACCATGTTCACTTTGTGAATCAATTGCTTAAATTACTTAACCCACTTGATCTGGAACTGCGAAATTTCAATGGAAACACAGCGTTTTGCTATGCTGCTGCATCTGGAAACATGGAAATTGCTGCTACCATGATCAAGAAGAATGAAGGCCTACCCAAAATCAGGGGCGGAGCAGAAGCCACTCCTCTTTACATGGCTGTCTTGCAGGGAAAAGGTGAAATGGCAAGGCATCTCTACCCTCTCAGTACCAACATTTTACAACAAGATGACTTCACCATGCTGTTCTTCCTCTGTATAAAAACTGAATTGTATGGTGAGTTCATTTTCCTTCATTCATCAAATGGTTTCTCAAGTGAGACGAGATTTTGTAGACTGAGAGAAAACCTCTGATACTCTAACTTAAAACCTTTGAGTCTTTGTTCTTATATGATAATCCACTTTTTCAAAGTTTTCACAGACACTTTGATCCACTTACCATAGCTAGCAAATTTGGAAAATTTTGCAGATATTGCTTTGCAAATTCTACAAAAACACTCAAGGCTGGCATTGGAGAGGGACGAGAACAACGACACAGGCTTGCATCTCTTGGCTCGAAAGACTTGTGGTTTTAGTGTTCGTGGTCAATGGTATCTTCCAAACCAGATCTTGAATTCTAGTAAGTTCTGACAATCACTGTTTACCTACTTCGAAAACTAGAATGTATTTGGTTCATATTCATTTTAATTTTGGCTTTCTCATATCTAAAACAGTTTTCAAATTAGAATTATCAATCAAGATTTCTTTCAACTTATTTTCAAAAACTTATATTCAAAATTAATGACTAAAACTACTTTTAAAAACTATATTAAACGCATGTTTTAATCATTATAATGACAGTCATTACGAGAAACAGGCATGAAGGCAACTCCATTCGTCCAACTTGTTGAGTGTCTTTGGAGAATGCTTTTCGATCAAGATTACGACGAAACAGAGTTAAGGACTTTCATAAGTCATCCATCACAAATAACATTTGATGCTGCCCAAGTTGGAAATTTTGAATTTTTAGATACACTTATGAGGTCTTACCCTGATTTATTATGGGAAGTGGATCAAAAAAACCGAACCATAATTCACATTGCTGTGCTTCACCGCCATTCAACAATCTATAGTCTTATATACGGACTAGGCTCCATCAAAGACTTCATAGCAACTTTTGAGGACGATGAAGGAAACAACATATTGCATTATGCTGCTACGTTGTCACCTCCAGACAAACTCAGCTCAATTTCTGGAGCAGCTCTTCAAATGACACATGAATTACTATGGTTCCAGGTAAAAAAAAAAAAAAAAAAACACTATTATATATCTGTCACACAACTCTCACACAATAGATGTGTCTGTCATACAATCATGGTCTACTTTCAGGACTAAAACACTACTATATATCATATAGTACGACATTATATTAGTAAAAAATAAAATTATACTTTGATATGGCAGGAGGTGAAGAAAATAATGCTGCTGTTAAATATAGAGAAGAAAAATGGTGAAGGCAAAACTCCTAGTGAAATATTTGCTGAGAAGCATAAAGAACTATTGACAAAGGCAGAATCATGGACAAAGAGCACAGCCATTAATTGCATGCTTGTATCTGCACTCATAACCACAGGAGTTTTCACTGCTACATTTATGGTACCTGGTGGCAACAATAAAAAGACAGCAAATCCCAACCATTTGCAGGAACAAGCATTCCTCGTGTTTTCATTATCAGTTGCATGTGCACTGATATCAGCATCAGCCTCCATACTGATGTTCCTGTCCATCCTCGTTTCAAGTTATGCAGAGGATGAATGTTTCAAGTCCCTCCCTTACAAGTTACTCTTTGGTATGGTCACACAAATCATCTCCATCACAACCATGATGATATCGTTCAGTGCTGCTTTTTACATAACATTTTCTCATGGTTTAACGCGGGTTCCGTTTTCTATTTTCGTGCTTTCGTTTCTGCCAATACCCTTGTTCAAACCGCTATGGTCAGATATTATTTATTCTTCTTATCTTTGTATGTCTCTATTTTGGCCTAGAACAACCTGAGAACGTAATGAGTGTGAGTTGCAGAAAAAGTTGAAGCTTAATGAAAAAGAGAATGGACCCATTTGTCATTCACTTTAGGGACATGGCAAGGTGGATACAACGTCATCTTCACTTCACTTCATCTATGCCAGATTCTCCTATGTTCCTCTCTCGTGGAAGCAACCTCTTCAAATTATTTCACATTTTACTTTATGTTCTGCTACATATTTTACTCTCAATATTATTTAAATTTTATTTTATTATTTTCGATATTTTAATTTGATTTCATATAGTAATTATATATTAGCAATATATAATTAACTTATTAATGAGAATGATATTATATATGAACAGTAATTACTACATATTACTATAATAACACTATTATTATAAATTTAACATAATATATTAACTTGTTTTTTTTTTACAAAAGAAATATTAAATTAAAAATCTTCATAATAAAAAATAAAATTGGAAAAATTTATTATAATAATAAAAAAGTTATTAAATTTGCATTTGCATTTCATAAACTGACCCACACGGAATTGGGGACCACAATTAAAAATCTATTTAAGATTCTTTTACCAAACAAATAAAAATTAAAGAATGAGGCCCAAACAAATCAAAATTTGAGAGATACTTAACAATTTGACAATAAGTGTCCTGATAAATTTATTTCTTTTTCCAAATCTATTGAGAGATTAACTTTGATAATGATAGTGTGATTTTTTTTATATGTTAAAAGAATTTTTAATTAATGATTTTTTTTTTCTTTTAACTAAGTCGTCATTGACTCTTTAGTTGAATTGCTTTTAGAAGTTGCCACTTAAATGATAACTTTTTTTACTTGAAATTCTTACTTCAATTATCACTTTGTCTATTTTCTTAATGAAGTAGTTTTATTTTACTTTGTATTTTATTGTGGTTTGATTTATAAGCGTATATTTTAAATATAAAAGTATAATCAATATTTTGAAATAACGTATAAGCTAACTATAAATATTTAAAATAAAATTATTGATATAGTTAGCTAAAATTTTTTTCTTTATATGTCTTAATTGTAATAACGTTATTTCCAAAAATAATGTTTAGGTCTTTAACTCGTTTTGAGGATAAAAGTGGTTGTTTAAGATAATAAATTTAGAACTTTTTTAAAATTAAGGTTTAAGTTTACATGATGATCAAAATTGATGTTTATAAAAGAGTAAAATAAAATTAAAATAAAAAATAGTATATAGTTTAAATCAAATAGAAAGTGCCATTTTATATACACAAATAATATATTTAATAAAATGGTACCATTTGATAATTTCTTTAACAAACCAATCTTTTATTTGTTTTCAATTTGTAATTGAGTACTTATTCCCCTAAACATAGATCACAAGTAAACATGTTTTGTGAGTATTGTTGAGATTCGTTATTATTTTGATGGAGAATTTTTAGTATGAATATGGATGATATTTAATATTTTTTATTGATATAAGAACAAAGATAAATATCCACTATCGCGCTGAGAAAATTAGGTGTGAAGGGACAACTGAGGAAAATGTCCACTATCGTGCTGACTTTTTCTTTGTATAAATTTAGTTATTTTCTTTATAACTAAAAAAATGTGTATTTGTATACAGCTAATATTCGAGCCAAAAGTTAAATTGAAGTACGTGTTTGGTTTTCTAAGGAAAATTAAAATTTTATTTCCTTATGTACGGCTAAAAAAAATTATTTAAAATAAAAAGTCACATTCATAAAAATAAGAACATGTTTAAGTGGAAAATATTAAATTAAATTCCTGGCTACTTTAACCTATTAATTAACGAAACAGGAAAAAAAATATATATATATATTAAAGATTCCCCTTCAAACACTTGCACCAAGCATATTCTGTTTTAAAAATAAGAGAGCAAGAGCACACTTGTAGACTCCACATAGACTTGAAGTTGGAAGGCTAACTATTTTAAGTTAAAATAGTGTTTTAAACTTATAGTGAATGTCAAAAGATTGTAATAACTAGGATGATAAAAATATTTCTATATTTATACATATTTATAGAGATAATTAGTATTTGTGAGTTATTATTTACATGCACCGGATATTTTAATATTTATTTATTATATTATTTATATTTGTAAATATTTATTATTTGAAAAAATCAAAATTAAAATTTAATTTATATTTTATTAAATTTAATTAAAATTAATATCAATTTAAATGTAAAGATTTAGAAAATCAGATGTTTTGAGAATGGACAAGTGGTACTTGATAAGAGGGCTGAACCATTTAAGACAAACATTTCAATTTTTAATGGGAAAAATATGAAACTTGGTTCATTTCTTTTCATCTAAGTAGCTCCTACCTCCACCCCCAACTCTCCCATTTTTCTCAACTTTCTCTCCTCCAATTCTCATCACTGATCCAGTAGCATTTTTCATAGGTAGGGTTCCAGTGGTCACGGCACAGAGGACTCTCATTTCAACCGATCAATTTCTTCCATCTGACCGGTAAGTGAGCTTCTCATTCTTCCGTTCCTTTTAGAGCTGTAAGCATGCAACAAATCTGGTTGAATGTAGTTCATTGGGTTTTTCCTCAAATTCTAGCCCACTTAGGTTCTGAAATCTGGTTCTTGTTACCAATTTGTGATCTATAGGTAAATCCAATTTTTCCTTGAGGTGCAATTGCGTAATTAGGGCTCCTGTGAATTGGACCGCTTCATATAGAGGTAAGGGAAGCTGGGTTCTAAGTTCTTGTTTGATAATTTATTTTATTTTGGTTTGATATTTAGGTAAAATTGTTAAAATCTGAATGCATGTATAAATTAGGTGAAAAGTTTCGTTATTTTTGAACTGAATGTAAGAGCGTATGTCCTGAAATTGATGTTTTATTGTATGTGTTTGGTATGAACTGATTTGTTATCAATTATGAATTGTATGACTCTGTGGATGATGTGGATTTCATTGTAGAGGTGTGAGAATTCTGATTCTGCAGGTTGTAAGTAAAATGACTAAGTTAATTTTAGCGTTTGAGTTAAAAATAAGGAACTTAGGTAGTGAGTTTTAAAAGTAGAGGTCCAGGTCTGAAATAGGTACTTAGGACAACTTAGGATAGTTAATTGTGACTTATAGGAGGTGTACAATTGATCTAAAACAACTTATAAATGGTAAATTTTGAATTGCGCCTCTAGGTAGATCAAATGAGTATTTTAGATCTAATTTCCTTGCATATCTCTTAGAGTTTTGAGTTAGGATGGTGTGTGAGACTTCAAACAAGTTAGATTCAACTTGTATTTCGAGTTAGGAGTGTCCAAAGTTCACCAAAAGGCCTAAAACGAAACTTAGGGGGTAGAGTTGCTCAATTATGCAGAAAAATCTGCATAATTCACGCTTGGGCGCCCCTAAAGGGCGCTTGGGCGCCATTTTCTGCTGTCATGGTTGTTTTTGATAGTTTGTGGGGTTCCGGACGTCCGTTTTGGACGTTCTTTTGGTCGTTCTGGAGGTTTTTTACCCTTCCGGAGCCATTGGTGAGGGTTTCAAGCTTTTTGAATTACTTAAGTATAGGTAACTATAGTTGATAAAGAAATTGGTATTAATAAATGATGTTTCTGTGAAAACATGTAATGTATGACTTATTTCTAGCATTGTATGATTCTTTTTAGGATTGTATGAGTTAATTATGTAGGATTTGTATGAAACCAAAGTAATATAACATCTTTATGTATAAAATTGAGAATTTAAAGTCAATGAAGTTGGTATGGTATGAATTATGATTCAAAGAGTTAAGTATCATCTCTAGGTGAGATCTAAGTTAAGTTTCTGGAATAAATATAGGTAGCTCAGTCTTGGGGGTTGCCCTTAATACTCTAATGACTATTCAATCTCACTTAGAGAAGATTAGTTCATGTGGTGAGAGTAGTAGGGGGTTCTAGTCTTGGTTGTCTCCATTTTATATGGGCCAAGGTGAGTGATAACGGACTAACCTTGTGGTGGTAGGGTGGAACCCATAGCAATTGGCTTTGCAAAGCAGTAGAGGCCACCACAAGTGCATAACTCGCCATAGTTCGATGTTCATTCCGGGTCCGGACGAGTCTAAGTCTAACACCACTTAATAAAACCACAACTCATAACTTAATTAAATTGTTCTTCCATGCTTGTAATTCTTGAATGCCTCTTTTAGTTTGATAATCTCTTAGTTAACTTGTTTCCTTTTGAAATCTAGCTTACCCTTGCTTTGTTGTGTCTGTCTTTGTATGTTTTCTCTTTTGCGATGATCACCTGATTGGTGTGAGCATAGGGAGACATTTGTTTCAGTTACTTCTGCGTTAGGTGATGGAAGGAGTTCAGTAGAAACGTTGAACGAATCTACAGGTGTAGATATTGTTTCTCTTAGGTTTGTTCCTTATTGTGGTTAATTTATCATATATGTAATATTAAATTTTAGTAGTTTTATATTACTAAAATCGGGATGTTACATTAAATCTAATTAAAATTAAATTTTAATTTATCTTATATTATATATATTTTTTAATTTTATTTAAAATAGTTAAAAGATGTATTTTGTAAATATCCGTTACGAATCTTAAAATATGCAATCCTAATACTAATCGTGGTTAGTTTCTGTATATAGTATAAAGTTTACATGGTGCACAATTGTTAAATATATATGCTTTAAATAAACATATAAAATGACAAGATGAACAATCAAATCAAGTTTATTTTTAGACGCTTAAATCGATTTTCAAGTCATCATTATTTACTTACTTATTTTACATTTGATACTCTTAAATTATCACGAACTATTAAATTATCAGGAACTATTGGTTGTAAGTTAAAAGGAACCAATATATAACTAAATATTTTGTTACATGAACAAAATGATTTTTAGTTTTTAATCACATCCACAATACTTCATTTAAACTCATAATATATAATAAAATATTAATAAAATTATTTCATTCACATAATGCATGATCACCATCAGCAAATGGTTTAAATTGTATGCAGTCAATCCAAAGATGGTGTAATATAACTACATTTGTTTTTTGAGTGTTTTTTTAGCATACTCAACATTCAATTAATTTATCTTATTTTACATTATCTATATCACCTCTGGATTCCTCTAATGAAGACTTTGAACTTTTTTTCACTGAAAGAAGTCTTTACTCCATTCAACACGCTCATATAAATACATTTCAATATTATTAATAAAAACATCAGGAGAAAAGCTGGTATTTTTCCTACAAAATAATAAAATATATAGTTATATCAGCAAAATTTTAAATACCATGAAGTATCTTCAAGAAAAAAAAAAGAAAATTACTTTGAGAGAGAATTAAAATCAATGAAGCAACTATTAATTAACTTAGGAAAACAATTATACAAGTGGTGCAGCACAAAAGGACAACATGTAGAGTAGGATAGATGGTTGTATTGCACGTTATTCAGGAAAATTGGAAGAACAATGCAGCACGTTTGTAGGGAAAAAAAGTTTTATCAACAAATAAAGCTCAATATTCATCTCCAAACAAATATGACAAAAACATAAACTTTACCAGCCATGAAATTAAAAATAATGGAAAAAAAACTTATGCCACCAAATTCTCATGATGTCAAGTCCAACTTCAATTTTGTTAATTTGTTCATAATTCCAAATAAGTCAAGATAATCGTTAGAAGTTTTATATCGATCAGAGATAAAATTAATTTAAAATATATAAATAGATGTAAATTTAATTTCATAAACTGATTTTGTAGGATTGAATTAGAATTAAAATTTATTTTTTAACAATGATAAACACATAATAGAAAATTTCACTCAAATTTCAACATTGAATAAAAAAAAATATTTAACTATATATCCTATATATATATATATATATATATATATATATATATATATAAATTTTTGTTACTAATAAATCAAATTGTATCATTATTTATAAAATATTCGTACATAGCAACTAAAATTATATGGGTCGCAGCAAATTTTTTAATTTTGGTTGATATATATCCATTTCAAAAGTTGGTGTAAAAGTTGAATAAAATAGTGATTTAAATTTCTTTTGCTAATTTCTGTAATTATTTTATATTTTTTCTAAATTTAATTTTATTCTTTTCCAAATGGTAACTTCTTCATAGCTATTTGTATTGAAAAGTTTTGAAAATTATTTGGGGATCCAAAGTGTGCTTGTTGAACAGTAGAATTAGAAAAAGTTGTTTAAGGTAGTATTATATATATAAGTGTTACTTCATTCGACCACTTTGTTAAACAAAGAATTATAAGTGACGATAAGATTCTATAATCAAACAAATAAAATATATGGAACGATTGAGTGGACCGTCTCCATCTATGAACAAAATCTTTACTTTTTAACCTTCTATATCATGGCCCCATGCTCTATCTATCTACTAGCCTCCACCACTTTGATTCCAAATTCTTCTTTCTAATTATTTTTCCAAAAATGATATTTTGATATATATACATAATTTTTATATTCATTTGATATTTTTAAAAAAAATCACTTTTTTATAATCATTTTACTCTTATCTTTGTAATATGTTTTGTATATATGTCATTTTATCATTATTCAATTTTTTAATCATGTTTTTAACGATGCATTAAGTTTATAAATTAATGATGCACGACTAATGAATCAACATCACTTTGCATTTAACATAAACATCTAACTTTACAAACAGTTTTAAAAGTTCTTTATATTTCTTGTCAATACCAACTCTTAAATCAATATGATCAAAATTTAACCCGTAAATGATTAGATTCATATAGACTAGTTTAGGTATAGAAATTCAACTCAAATAAGATTTAGAAATAAACTATAATTAAAGACAATCCAATTAATATGTGGTGACAGTACCAAAACTAAACTTGTTCGAATGAGTTTTTCCATAAAAAATATAAAAGAAAAAATAAAATATGGTTTTACGTAACCCAAGATTAGTTTATAGAAATTAAAAATAAAAATTTAAATAAGCAAGCTCTAACAAAGAAAGTCCTCTAAACTTATGTTTAATGTCTCCTGGACCAAAGATGGAAGTGATTGGAAATAAATGCACGCTGGCTTTCAATACTTGTCTCGTTCTTAACTAAGAAAGAACGTGGGGAGCTTTGCTTTTCTTTTTGACATTCATTCCACCCTAGTTGCCTCGCAATTTCTCAATACACAAATATGCTTCATATTTTCATATTCTCTAATATATATAACTAAAAGATTATTTTCCATGTTGTGGTTGCTGATAAAAAATAAAATAAAAATCCTTGTAGTTGGTTTGACCTCTAACATACTATGGAATGTTATATAGCTTAATCTGTATTATATTTTTTTTTTTATATTCAATCATATTATTTTTTGTGAAAATACACAAATGCTAAACAAAAACAATTTTTTTGACTTGAGATTCGGCGATAGTTTCTATCAAAACCGTAGTTAAAACTTAAAATATCATGTCAGTTTCTATTAGAACCATTGTTATAAGTCTTTTTTAAAGAAAAAAAAATTGTGAAGTGGTTTTGTCTAAAGCCACGATATTGTATAAATTTTATCATACAAAATCCATTTTGTAGCTTTAACAGTAGAGTATAACACTAATATTCTAAACAAAGCATAATATAAAAATATAAAAAGTTCTATTAAACTATATATACATTGTTATATATATATATATATATATATATATATATATATATATATATATATATATATATATATATATATATATATATATATTAACAAAATGCTTAATCCACATATTTTGAACATAATTCTTTTGAGTTTAACAGTTGTGTGTAGTTAAAAATTTACAAAAAATGAACTAAAGTTAGGATAAGTCTATGTATATGTATTAGGTGTATTAATTAGTATGTATACTTTCAACCACTTTCAATACTAGCTTGCACAATAGCCATCACCCATTACATGATATAGTATTCATATTTAGTTTCCAATTTGTTTATTACATTATGCTCATAGTAAAGATGATTAGTTTAATTAAAATGATAATACAGAAAAGTAAATAAATGAGACAATTTGAATAGCTTGAGTTATATCCATATAAGCTTTTGTGACGTTACACTTGGTCTATCACTCAAACTGTTATATCCATTGTTAGCCGTAAAATAAGAATATTTGGTGTTAGAAAACATAACATCAGTAGATGTTTCTTAAAATAGACATATATCAATCTATTATCTGTTTAAAGGAACTGATAGACATTTTATGTAAGAAGAAAAATCATCAGGGGAGAAGAAATACGATGTGAAAGCTAGGAAGAAATGTGATGCTCGCAAAGATTGTTATGGCATTGCGACTCGGAAAACATACAATGCAAAATGGGTGTTTTGTGCATTCGAGAAAGAGAACAGAGAACAGGAAAGAAAGGTTGATGCGCATGAGAAAAGGTCTTTTAACAACGGATAATGCAAAGAATCGTCGTTTTAAAAATGCACTAGATGAGTCTTAATGACGGTTCATAAAGAAATTGTTGCCATATGTGTCCAAAGTTATTTTTAACTATGGTTATACAAACAATCATTGTTAATTAAAAAGCTTTCAATATTTATAATTTTGCCATAGTTGGTTTTATTTTATTTTTTCACGATGGTTATTTTCTGTACTAATGATGATATGTTAACGAGTATAGTGTGTTGCTATTTTATGATAATTTCACATTTAATTGATGGCTACACTCTCCATTCTTTTTGTTTGATTAAATGTGGAAAATGAATCAATCTTTTAAAAGTATTGAACAAACTAGCTAGCATTAATTATTTTTTTCTATTTGTTTATGAAAATAGTCGAATATATTAATTAATAATTGATAGTCGCAAGTTGAACTAAAATTGTTTTTCATTTGGTTCATAGTTAATGATTATTTTCATAATAATCGATTGTTACCAAAAGTTTGTTTTCAATGTTTCAATATTGATCAAATTTAGTTTTCATGAATTTTTTAAATGATCAACTATCCAAAGAAATCACAGATTTATGCAATATGAAAAAATGCACTTTAGCATATAATTGATTGCTTTTAATAATAATCAATTTTACAAGTTCAAAATTTTACAATTATAATTAAAAAGTAATTAATTATTGTAGTAACCATTTTGGTTTTCAAATATCTTTTAAAAGGCAAGCATTCGAATGTTTTAAGAATTACTATATTCAAATAATGTTTTTTAAACAAAAATTCTTAGGACATCATCTTTAACATTTTAAATAAATATAATTACTCAATATTATCTATTGATATTGAAAGTGTTGTAGGTTTTCTATTGTAATTATTTTGAGGATTATTGTTACTTCCAGTTTTCCTTGACTTTGTATTATTCTTTCTTGTGTACACCAATGTGGTGTATTTATAGGTATTTAGTATTTTCAACATTTTTTTCTGTTTCTTCTTGGAAGGCTTTTTTTCATCTATGTTGGTCTTCATTTATATCATTCTCATCTCTTTTATCAATTATATCTTCTTTTTTTCCTACCTTTTCGTTTATATTTTATTTTATTAAAGATAGAAGTCTTGTACAATATTTTTGTAATATCATGTGTTTATTGAATGACGTTAATGCAATTTTATTTTAAAACTTATTCAATTTATTATTAAATTAATTAACATTAGTTTCTTTTAATTAAAAGTTAATTTAAAAGTTAGCGGTGTGAATTATAATCGGCTTAATCAATATTATTTAGATAGTTTCAAAAATTAACCCTAGCATCTTGAATTTCGTAGTCTCAGTATACATTCGACTCAAATGTAACGCTATTGAGTTTAGTATATATTTTACTTATTAACATCGATTTCTAGAGGACACTAAATATTTATTATTATTATTATTATTATTATTATTATTTCTATTTTATTTTTATTTTTATTATTATTATTTGTCCTAGGTTTACATAATACTATTTTTTTAATATGTAATTGCGCTTAGAACGGCTTGTCTTGTCTCTTTTTGACAGCAATGGACAAAGGATAAAAAGGGAATGAACTCAGTTTCGTGAAAATTTCCAGTTTCTTACTATAAAAACTGTTTCTCACTTCTGCTTATTCCACTGCACTTCTTCTTGTGATAAGTGTAAGCTTGCTGTGCTCCCTACTATTCTCTCTTTCTCATTTTCTTTCTTCTTTTATCTTCACCTTTTTAATTTGCATGCTTGATTCAATTGTATTGCACTATATATAGAAATTTATTCGCTTCATTAGGGTTCTTCTATTAATCATCTCTTCTCATTATCTCCACTCTTTTGCTTGTTGTAATCAATATTATATGTATGCTTACTCTGACGGAAAAAGCTATTATAGATCTCTTTCCTGCAAACGCATGCTCATAAGGAAACTTATACAGATTTCATACAACAACATAGGGTAAACAAATCTTATTTATGTTTTATTTTTTGTCAATACATTCTTCCCTTAGTTTCTCTAGAAACACTTTCATTCTGTTTCTTGTTTTGTAGTCTTCAACAGTTTCCTTCTGTTCCTATCTATCTGTATTCTGAAAGATTTTGTTGCTGACAATATCATCTGTTCATCTTTGTGGCTGGCATGTGAAGCAGAAAAGGGTTGTGTGAAAATCTTGGAAAAATCAGGTATCAAACAACTATAAATGAAAATTTTAGATGCGCATATGATTAATAACACATGATAAAAAAAACAAAAACAAGAACATATATTTCTTTTTCATGAAATTAAGAATGCTATCTGTCACGTAGCTGCTTTGATGAGGTGGGGAACAAACGCGTTTTGTAATTCACTTTTGAAAAAAGTATCTATTCATAGTTTACTTTTATATATATATATATATATATATATATATATATATATATATATATATATATATATATATATATATAAATGGCATTTTAACGACCAAAATTAGTATGTGGAATCTTGTGTCGTCCACGTAGTTACCTCATTGTTTGTTTTCTCATGGACTGTTGCATGGGTAAGACCAAAAGTGCATGATAAGAAATACGTGTAAAAAAAGAAATTATAATTTGTAATCTAAGATCACTTGTAACAATTTTTAGTTTTTAGTTTTTAAATCTAAAATTTTACTTGTTTTCATGCTTTATTTATTTTTAAAGTATAATATTTAAAAAAAATACTTTTTATAAATGAGTTTTAGTGATGTTTCTCGTAAAATTGTTTATGAACAAGTTGACAAACCTTTTTAAATTTATTTATTTTTTACTATAGTTAAGATATCGTATTCTTTAATGTGAATGATTAACAACTATTATAATATATATATATATATAAATAAAAGAATGAAATATTAAGAATGTCTCAACCTATATCAATCTATATATAATCTTTCATCATAAAATAGAAAATACTCATCTGTCGTATTTTCTGAAATATAAACTCTTTCTGTTGTAAATTTAGCTATACATGATGGGTGTCATATAATGTTAGTAAATTGGCAAAGCAATATAAATGAGGTTATTAATTCATTCTGAATACTATAAGTTCACAGATAAAAAGAGTAATTCTTCCTTAGTGATCATATAAAAAAAAACAGAAGTTTCTCTATCAATAAAAAATAAAAGGTTTAATTGCTTCTTTTGTTCCAGGTTAGTTGAAGTGTGTCAAATTCGTCCCCTTTTAGAAAAATGTCAATTTCGTCCTCATATAGAAAAAATTTGTGTCAATCAAGTCATCTTCTTTAAAAATCATTACTTTCAAAACTCACTTTATTCACTGCAAAATCAGGGATCGGACCCATGAAGTGGTTATTATTCAAAACTCACTTTAAGTTTTTAACACCATCAGTTTGTTTTTAACGGAGATGACTTGATTGACACAAATTTTTTATATATGAGAACGAAACTGACATTTTTCTAAAAAGAGGACGAATTTGACACATTTCAATCAAACTGGGGACAAAAAGAAACCATTAAACCAAAATAAAATAAAGAAAGAAAAGGCAAAGAACAAAAGTAGTGTGAAGAAAAGGAATTTAAGGGAAAAGTCAACAACACTGGACTTGCGCCTAGAAAATTTGTCATCGTCATCAATTGCAGAACAATATCAGTGTTTTCATGATATCTCAAACTTTCATAATTGAAGTTGATTCTGTGATGATTTAATTTAGATTTTTTAATACTTTATCATTTGTTAGTGTTTGTATTACAGTGTGGTGAAATCTTTTACTTTACCTTTTAAGAAAAAAAAAAGTCTGAAGTACTAGAATTGAGAAAATTTAACAAAAAAAATATGTATTAAATAGCAGCCAAATTTAGAAATAAAAATAATTATTTATTACATTAACTAGATATTATTTTATAGATTAAAAGTTATTAATATTTAAAATATTCTTTATAATTAATAAAAAATTATAACTTTATTTTGTGAATTGGAATCTAAATTGATATCTAAATATTAATTATCAAAGTATTAACTAAATATTATTATTGATTTTAAGTTAGTCACTAATTTAAAAATTATATTTAATTTAAAATCAATAATAATAAATAGTTAATATTAAATACAATTTAAACTATAATTTATAAATAAATTATAATTTTTTTATTAATAATGAAAATTATTTTAGATACTAATAATTTTTAATTCATAAATTTATGTTTAAATTATTCAATATAATGATTAATTAGTTTTATTTTTAAATTTAATTGTTATTTAATGATTTTTTAATGTATGTTTTATCATGAAATATTGTATTTTTTAAATAGACAGTTTCCACAACATAAATATTTTAAAAATATTATTATGTTCATTAGATAATAAAAAAAAGGTTTACATGATGGAATCCGAGGACCAAATTCATTTCCTCACAAAAATAATATTGATTACACAATAAACATCTAACTAGATTTTGTTTTTCTGAAACTAAGACAAAAAAGACTATAGAAAATATATGTTTTTCCCAAAACAAAAATTTATCCAAATTAATTAGGTCAGTTTTAAGGTTTACAGCCTCTAGTTTATCGTTTGTAATTTTGTGTTTTGGTTTAAATTCGTCAGGAACTAGGATCTTTCCAAAATTAAATAGTTTCTTTATCAATTTTCTTCAATCTAAACTCTAAAATTATACCTATTTTTTTTCTTATTTACTAAAAATCTTCATAAGTTGAATCAATTAAAAATAATATATATATATATATATATATATATATATATATATATATATATATATATATAAGTATATTAATATTTAATATATATTTAGAAAGTGGGTAAAAATGATAAGTTGATAATGTGATATGAAAAACTAAAAATAAAAAGAGAAAAAAAATATATAGTAAACAATGATAAAATGAAGATTTACATATATCATTTTGCTTTAAAATAATAAATTCCACATTCTTTGCATCCTAAATCTCACATTCTTCAACCTTTTTTAATTTCATTATTATTTTTTATATATTTTAACTTAGCAATTAACTTTTAAATTTAATTATAAACTCCCAGGTATTATGATGAAAAAACAATTTTAGGTTTTCCAATAGAAAGAAAAAAGTAATAGTTGAGGAATCTGACTTTTAAGCATGTGGACTTTATTGATCAAGAAAGTAGGGAGAAAAAAATAAAAAATAAACCAAAATAAAGAACAAAATTTTATAAATAAATATATAGTTTATTTTTAAATTTAATTACATATGTGTATTATAGTTTATAGTTTTATTTAAAATATAGTTATTTAAATTATACTACATTTTATTTAAATTTAGAAATATTTATATAATGATGTACACATTGGTCCCTTTTAGTAAATTTTCCGCATTCGATGATAGATTAGTTTGTTTTTAAAATAGTTTCAATTTTCATTGCCATTAATGTTATGTTCTTTTTTGAAGAAATTAAACTATTTATTCCTAAAGTGTAAATTACTGACTCTTCCATTTTTTAATAAATAAATAATTAAATCCCTTTTTACATTTTAACTAATACACATAAATAGCAATTATTTTCCATGTTAATTTATTGTTTACCATTGCTTAATTAGGCTAGGGTTTCTTTTTTGTAAATTTTGTTTCTTGCAAAGGTGTGGTTATTTGATTCTCCCACGATTATATTTTTCCTTCCATTACAATTTTTAACTTTCACTTGCTTAAATTATCATATTTAATTAATTTATAGTTAAATGAGCATGATTGATAAACCAAATAGAAGCATAATCAAGTATATAATAGAGCTTGAACATAAGATATTTAATTAAGAAACCATAATTCAACACTGCACTTAAAATCACTTAATTAACGAAAGAGATAAATAAATGTATGGCACAAGATCTTCTAGTATAAAGGTCTTCAACTAATTTTTTTATTTTACAGTGAAATGGCTATGACAGTTGGAATTACAACAAATCCAGAAGAACTACAGATAGTGATTCAAAGAGTTGCTTCAGTTCAATGCAGAAGTCCATCATCTGATCTATTACAGAATACAAGTACTTTCTAATCTCCCACTCTTAAGATAATACTCAACAACATATTGGTAATGAATTTATTGTCTACTTCATCAATATTTTTTCAAAAAGTTCATAGCTATGAATTAAAAATAAAAAGGTGATGCATCTAACATAGTTTCCTGTAGGGGATTATGTGAACAAATGTGCTCCCATTTACAACCTTGCAATTAAAGGTGACTGGAAAGAAGCAAGAGCTATGTTAATGGAAGATAGCAGGTTGGCAACTGCTGCCATCTCACAAGGATGGGCCACACTGCTTCACATAGCAGCAGAAGCAAATCACTTGCACTTCGTAGAGGAGCTGGTGAAACAACTACACCCAGATGACTTGGAACTACAAGACTTCAAAGGCAACACAGCTTTCTGCTTTGCTGCAGCAATTGGAAATGTCAAAATTGCAGAAGCAATGGCCCGAAGAAATAGCAGTTTGCCCACTATAAGAGGTGGAGAAGGACTCACCCCACTTCACATGGCTGCTTTACAGGGAAAATGTGAAATGGCATGGTATCTCTACCCTTATACAGTTCGCAACTTCCATGCTCAAGATTGGGATTTGTTGTTCTTTCTTTGTATCAACACTTCCATTTATGGTACGCCTGTGCATATATATTTCTCCCTCCCCTCCTCTTCCTTTCTTTAATTTCTTCAAAACCCTTTGGAAATTTTGCAGATTTAGCTTTAAAGATGTTACAAGATAATCCGCTATTAGCACTCGCTCGGAATGAGAACAAGGAAACAGGATTGCATGTTTTGGCACGAAAATCTTCTGCTTTTAGTTCTGAAGGTACAAATCAGTTCATTAACTCACGTAAGTCTTTGTAATCACTGTTCAAACCTCATAAACATATCCATATACCTGTTACCCATGTACTTTTAACAAGGATCTTGGCAGGAAAAAATGGTTAATTTTTTCTGAATACTGTTTATTCATTAGAACGCATAAGGGGAGATAGTATATTTCTTCAGATTCTATATAGTTATTGAGTACTATGAGATTACTGGTTTATCATAATATAGTTAACCGACATGTGAGATTATTTGTGATAGGTAAGAATCCAAATTTGGTTCTCCAACTTGTAAGGTGTCTCTGGGATACGCTTGTTTTTCTTGATTGCACAGAGATACAACTGATACGAGTCATAAACGAGCCGTCTCAAGTTATGTTCATTGCTGCAGAAGTAGGAAATTGTGAGATTATAGTTGAGTTGGCTAAATCTTACCCAGATCTCCCATGGAATGTTAATGACAAAAATCATAGCATCTTTCACATTGCAGTTTTGTATCGCCATGCAGCCATATTTAATCTCATACATGAAATAAGATCGATCAGGAATTTTGTGGTAACATATGTGGATGCAGATCAAAACAATTTACTGCATTGTGCTGCAAAATTAGCACCACCAAACCAACTTAACTTGGTGTCTGGAGCAGCTTTTCAGATGATGCACGAGTTACGGTGGTTCGAGGTATCATGCATGTTGCTCAAGCTTCTGTTTATTTCCTCTGCATCTATACATTTTCATCATTAAGTAAAGATAAACCTTTTGTGAGCATAAAAGTTAGTTCACAAATTGTCAAATTCATACCAAACAAACATCAAAAGTATACAAACAAATTTCGAACACTGAAATTTCATGTATAAAATAATTCATGGTCCAATCTGTTCTTGCCTCTTGACGTGTCTATCATACTGATTCATAAGCTATGACAAGCTTTCATATAGTAGAACATCACATAGGTTTGATATTACAGGAGGTGAAGAAGGTGATGCCACTTTGTTTCATAGAGAAGAGAAATTCCAATGGTAAAACTCCTCGAGAACTTTTCACAGAGGAGCATGCAGAGTTACTGACAAAAGCAGAATCTTGGATGAAGAGCGTGGCAAACTCTTGCATGATAGTTTCAACACTTATTGCTACAGTAGTGTTCACAGCAGCATTCAGCATTCCACGTGGTGATGATAAAAGTGGAAACCCCAACTGCAATGCTATCATCTTCATAATATTTGCAATCTCAGATGCAACTGCACTGATCTCATCCTCAATCTCAATTCTTATTTTCTTGTCCATACTTACCATAGCTCGTTATGCAGAGGATGACTTCTTTATGTCACTGCCAATGAAACTGATATGCGGATTGGTTACACTGTTTATCTCCATAGTAAGCATGATGGTGACATTTAGCAGTGCTTTCTTCATAACTTATGCTCATGGCCTAAAATGGGTGCCAATCTTCATTTCTGTACTTGCACTTTCACCAATCACCTTATTCACATTTCTTCATTTTCCCTTATGGTCAGACATTGTTTACTCAGCCTATTTCTCTAGGTTTATATTTCGCCCAAATAAGCACGTTCTGTACTAGGAAATCTGAAGCCCTTAATCATGATTTTAGTGTGTATTTTAAGTATTTATTATCCCTTGTAATGTTATCCTCGCAAATTTCAGTGCAATAAGAAATTATTGCTACACATGCTTTTCTTCTTAACATCCATTTATCATTCCACTTGGGATGCTTCCTCTGCAATTCGAATTTCGATTAACTTGAAATCGAAACATTCTCTACTATATTCAATAATTTTTTTAATATTTTTTTTTTTTACTTTTAACTTTAAATTAGTTATAATCAACGATAAATCTAAAAAATATAAACAAAGTTAATGATAAGTAATGATAGAAAATTGTAGAAAATAAACTATAAATATTTAAAAGCATATTTAAGACAAAATAAAAGTATGGATTTTGAATTCACTTTCTTGTAATTGTCAATTGAAAAATTATAATTTTTTTGTTATTATTTCAAATCCCTTTCTGTCATAAAAAAAATTATTTATTACACAATTTTGAAAACTCTTCAGTATCTATAGTTTGAATTGCTTTAAGAAAGATTACAATAACATCCAATTATTATTTTCGTTTTTAAAATTTAGACTAAATTTGACTTTTATCTTTAAAATTAAAAATAAAACTCAAATTTGGACTAACAATAATACTATTTTAATAGTTTAAATTGATTATTTAAGAAAAAACAATTTAAAAATAATATTTAAATTTTAAAAATGGATAATCAGAAGCTAAATACATTTTTAAAATTTTAAAAGCCAATAATTTAAAAAAAAAAAATTGGAGAAAGAAAATTGAATTTGTCCCATGGATAAAACAAAACTATATAAAAAGTGCTGAGTTTGTGGAAAGGGTAATTCTAGAAGTCCATATTATTTCTACTCTAAATATGACGATGTCTTATCATACTGTTGAAGATATTCATAATTTAGCTGTGCTCATAGAGTGAAATATTTCAACATTTCTTTCCTTCTCTTTCTTCCGATTTTCCCCTTTTGCTATACAAACAGAGATTGTTATTTCTGAAGATTGAAGAACCTCGATCATTGTTTTGACAATTGACGATACCAAACAGGACCTAGATTTCTTCGTTTTCATCTCAATAGAAACTAAACAGGTCAATTAACCTCTTGTTTCCCATTTGTTTCTTTATGTGTATCACAGATATGAATGCTTCTTGTTTCGAAGTTTTTATGATTTGAGTTTTAGGTTTTCGCTGCTTCCCTTTTATTCTTCAATCTTCGTTATTACAGTTTACCAGTAAAATTAAAATTAAAATTGCAAAATAGATACTTGTGAATGTACAAAACACTTCTCTGTGATTTTTCGGTTAATGATGGTGCTTCTGATATAAGTGCTTCTGCCATGGTATTTGGGAAAGGCTAATATTTATGATGGTGAAAGAAGGAGCAAGAACCTTCATCTCTGTTTTGTTTGTATAAATGTTGGATGCATTTATCGCATGTGTTAGATTGCGTATATAATAATACGTACATCTCTTGTGTAATAATGCAGGTGATCTTAGCGAATATGGAATGTGTGGTTCAGGGAATCATAGAGACACAGGTGAGTTTATGTTTTATTTGAATTATTCATTGGAACTAGCTTTTTCTTTGAAGAATGGGGAGGTATTGTGGAATTAAATTTATCTGGCTTAGCCATGGTCTCTTGATGTGGGTTATTATATTTCATTGAGAATGCTAATCTTCATTGTCGGCGTGTTACTTGCATTTAGTATTTAAATTCTCCTATAGAAGTAAGGAAAAGGGTTGAGTGGCCACTTGAATGGTGCCATCCTCAAGTAAAAAAATAAAAAGTTAAGAAACACCTTAGTTTGTTTCTGGTAATGTGAAATTTGTGAAATTCATTGTGTAAAATTCTGCAAATTCATTGTGTACACTTCTGGATGACTTAAAATAAGAGTTAAAGGTTTAACTGCAAAGTTCCGCTTGTATCTTTACTGTTACCCAATTTCTTTTTTTAATATTCAGTAAAGCTTAGTTTTGCACATATGTAGTTATGCATTTCTATCATGTTTGTTTTGATAAAGGGTTAACCAATTAAAAAAATGAAACTTCTCTTAAGTTGACATATGAGAATTTAAAGTATATAACCAATTGTTCAATTATCTGAATATGTCAAAGTAATATGCAAATGATGACCTGTTCCAACCTCTAAAGAATCAATTTTCAATTACTCATAAAAAGATTATATTTACATTTGATTGCCATGGGCCAAAAGTTTGACTATTTCATATCAGTATTCAAATGAAACTCTAATAATTGAATGTAATAAGCTTATTATTCTAGAATAAAGGCTTAAAGTACATAAATAGACCATTGTTCTCACAAAGTTTTCCAATATTAGAATTCCAAACTGATCTTTTTCACTTCTACTAAAATTTTCAAAACAATTCTGATATCTGTTTAAAATTATATGTTGACACCTGGTATTCTCATTATCTTTCTCTTTGTTGCAGAAATCTATTTTTTCCTGTGAATGATTCATTTTTTTGTTTGTTACTCGTTTGGGCTTTCTTTGAAATAACTGGATCCACTTGGTGTGAAGCTTGAGTATGTATGATGGTATATTATCCTACTTTTTTTTTTTTAATTATTTATTAGAATCTACGCATGAAAGACAGGTTGTCTCATGGATAGTATTCTAATTGTATGTGTTTTTGTTCATCTTAATTGGTAGAAATAATCACTCGTTTTTGTCAGTTTCCTCAGACAACTTGGGAAAAACAAGTCATTGTTTATCAAACATGCACACACTTTCGCACTTATGGAAGGCAGTAGAATCATATTATTTTTTGAATAGAAATAATAATCTGGACATTCTTTTTGCTCTATATCCGCAATTGTTCTTTTAGATAATCAAGATATGTTCTGTTAGTAATACATTTTTTCAGAAGGAAACATTCATGTGGAAAGGCTGTGTATGACAACCTTGACTTTTAATATTTTATTATCCTTCACAGCATGTTGAGGCTTTAGAGATTCTTCTTCAAGGACTATGTGGTGTTCAGAGAGAACGATTGAGGATACATGAAATATGTCTCAAGAGTGGTCCACATCTGGGTTAGTGTTTTATTTCAATAATTTGATATTTTTTGGCCAACATTTTTCTTATGGTTGTTATGAAAGTGTTTTTATTACCAAGAGGGGAAGAATATCCTGGGAAAACTAGCACAGAATAACTTGCATTAGAAGACAGGGAAATGTATGTCCTTACAAGAAAGCCTTCAGTTGCTATTTGTCTAAGAAGCAAGCCCCTGAGAAACTAAAAGTGCATATGAGATGAGCGGTACTGAGAAGAAGGAGAATAAGGAAAGCCCCTGAGAAGAGTGCATATGAGATGGACACTACTGATAATAGAGAGACAATTGTATTTCTAACAGCAACATAATAGCATCATCCTTCACCTAACTCCACCAAAACAGAAAAAAGGCACTTCCGCCCAGAACCTCACCCAATTTACTCCCTCCTAAACCGTCTCCAAATGCAATTTTGAAAAATTACTTCAAATTATGAAGAAATACCCCGAAGTATTTGAAAGCCTGCAATGAGTAATCTGGCATACCAGATATGATTAGCTGTTGGCTACTGTAAAATTAAAGGAATTTGTAATTTTGTTTAGTGTTGTCTGTACAACCACGTAATGTGTAATCTCTATTAAATGTTTGTTTCAGTATATGCAGTGACAATTTCATTTAAAATGCTTTTGTTTTACTCTGTATTTTATCTTCATGAATAGAGATGAAATATTTTCAAATTCTTTTATGATTCCCTCATCATTTTTGTGTACTTTTGAATTATTTTGTGCATGTATCCTCAACATTTTATGTTTTCCTATTAATCATGATTTAATGAGAGCTTTGTTTCTAGGGAGTGTACCCTCAGAGCTTCGGCTCCTATGTGACCTAGAGCAAGCTGAACCTTCGTGGTAAACCATTCATCTTTACTTTCAAAACTTTGTTGGATTTTTATTTTTTTTTTCATAATCAAATACCCATTAAATATGTGATTGATTGATGGCTTGTTCAGGACAGTTAGACATATAGGTGGTGCAATGAGGGGTGCAGGTGCAGAGCAAATTTCTGTTCTGGTTAGGTCAATGGTGGAAAGCAAAACAAGCAAAAATGTTCTTCGTTTGTTTTATACACTTGGGTACAAATTAGATCACGAGCTGCTGAGAGTGGGATTTTCCTTCAATTTCTACAGGGGCGCACAAATCACTGTAACAGTTTCGTCAATCAATAAAATGCTAAAGTTACATGCAACTGACGAGGCCGTGCCAGTAACACCTGGTATACAAATGGTCGAAGTAACAGCACCTGCAGCTGCCGAAACCTACACTGAAGTTGCTGCTGCTGTGTCATCCTTTTGTGAATACCTTGCACCGTAAGAATCTCTTTTCTCAAATGCACATTCTTCTTCTTCTATACCAATTGCAAATCTTTTACAGTCCAAGAGGCTGGAGTTGCTAGTAACTGGCAGATTTACTGCTTTGTTAATTTTAACAACTTTTCATGCTGGGTTGATATCTCTCGGTCATGATTTTCTAAGGTCTTAACATCATATTAGAAATAGTTAACGGTTATCAATTCAAGTGGTTTTGCAACCTTGAGTGTCTGCAGAAAAATACCATACATTTCTTATCTTCCTTCACATAGATCATTGATATTTGTAACTCTTTGGTGTGAATTTCGCAGGCTTCTCCACCTGTCCAAACCAGGCATTTCAACCGGTGTTGTACCTACTGCTGCTGCAGCTGCTGCATCTCTAATGTCAGATGGTGGGGGCACAACATTGTAACAAGACTGTACAACCTTTACAAACACACTTTATGTACATCACTTTGCTTAATTTTTTCAAAGAGACGTCCGTAAAATTTTCACTTCACAAGAACATAAAACAACTATTAAAATCAATTAGTTTACTGTTCGTGAAATATGGCCATGTTTCTCTATTTATTTTCCAAATTTCTTTCCTGAACTTTGATATCTTTAATTCAAAATGAATAAAAGGCTACAAATTACAACAATAAAATAAAAAGTGTAACTATTTTATCTAATTTAGGTCTAAACGGTATCAAACCATTGGCAGTTTCTTTCTGCATCTATCGGTTCTGGAAACATTTTTCCAAAATAGGAGAGGTGAATTGATTTAGCTCATACAGATTTTTTTTTTTTTTTTTTTTTTTTACACAAGTGAGTGGATGCATTTTTGGAATTTTTTAAGTCTGAAAGTTTTCCAAAATGGATGCAGTTTATTTATTTGAATATAAAACATATATTAATAAAATATTAAATTTATTTTATTAATTTCTTAATTAATTATTTTATTATAATAGTAAAATACATTTTTAAATACTTAAATATTATATATTACTTATCAATTTAAAAATATATCATAAAATTAATTTAAAATTTGATTGGTTAAACTAAATATTTTTCTTCCAAGATAATTATTATATTAAAATAACTTATTTTATAAAATATTAAATTTAAATTATTTTACTATTATTATTATATTATTTATCTTTATTGTTATTATATTATAATAGAAAAATATAACTATTTTATTATATTTATCCATAAATAATGAATTATCTATTTGAATATAATCCATTGTGTTTAATTTTTCCATTATTAGTGAATGTTTCTTGAGCACTATATAATGTAAACCTTGAGTGGGTTAACTTATTGCGAAGGGATTACTGCATGCAAATTCTCTTCAATAATTATTGGAAGGAATATTGTAGGCAAATTTTAATTCTGAGAAAGTTATTAAATTAAAATGCTACAAAATCATATTTTCAAAAAATATTAAGAATTAGTTTGTCCTATTCAAACCGTATAAAATAAAGCAAGCGCAGAAAACTGTGATTTACAGCATAAAAACTTTTTGAGGATTAAACAAATCATACAGCAACTTTATTTGACCGTTCTGAAAATATTTGATTCTAAACTGTTTTTGAAATTTTGGTATAAGAGTTCAACCACTCTCATTCATTGGTGAGTGCTTTATGTTATCTAATTCATATAAATATTGCACGTGCTCTTGCTTTTTCAGTGAAAACACCATTGTCGGCTTCTTTTAACAAGCTTCAGGAAATTTCCAAGAACTTTAATTCTGAAACCAAGCTACGAAGAAGGTTTATAGTTTAGAACGATGCTTCGAAAAGCATTGAAAGTTGAGAACGAAGTTTCGACGAATATTAGTTGTGAAAAAGTTTCCAAGAACGTGGTCACAGATTTTAGTTAACGATTAGATATATTGGAAATCTTTCATCTCAGTTCATCTTGCTTATATCAAACAAATAAAATATTTATCCAACATAATTAGAATACTTTTTTTTTTCAGATTTAAAACAAAATTTCATAAAGTATATTATATAGCCAAAATTTATAAATATAATTTATGATTTTGTGATATTAAACTATTCTGATTTTATATTGATAACAAAGATAATATAAGGATCTCATCTCATCTCTTTGATTAGAGTGTTGTTATGATATATTAAAAATTCCACGTCAATTAGAAGTTCTAGGTCACAAGTAGTACATTCTTCTTCCTTAACTTCTTGATATGTCTCACAAAGACAAATTTATGATAAAGTTAATTTTAATAATATCATCCTAATGGAACTTGAATGTTGAAGCAATAACTGTTATATCACAATAATAAGATTATATACGAAAAAGTACTTAAAAATATGTTTTTAAGTTGAATTGTGATTATTTATTTATTGAAGTTAAGAAAACTTTGAAGTAAAAAAAAACATTGATTTTTAATTATAAATTAATTAAATAATTGTAGAAAGTAATTAAATTGATTTGATAAAATATATGGTAAAAACTTCAACAAAAAATTAGGTTTTATGTTTTAATTCAATGCAAAAACACCAAATTATATACACTTTTAATTCTTATTTTAGCATTCAGACTTTTGTAACAAATCCTAATGTCTTAAGGATAAATCTAAACTGTAATAATACAAATTCTAAAGTCTTAACAATTTTTATTATAAGTTTGCATTAAAATCAAAATTTTGATTTTAGAATTGACTAATGATTAAAACTTTATGTCTAGAGTTCAATATATTAGTTGCTCTAACATTTAGATATATTATGTCTAACTCCGTGAATAAGGAAGTTAATTATTCATATAAATTTTGAACTCTAGAAAATAATAAAGATGAATGTCTCCAACCTTCCGAATGTGCTTCTACATTCCCTCCTTTTATGTCAAGTGTCTTCCAAAAAAATGAATTTTTAAATCTCAAGCTTTCTATTTACAAATTTTTGAAACCCACAACTCTTCAAACAAATTAACTCATTGGGCAAGTAAATCTCTTTTCATTAAGTGTGTTGGGTTAGTTTGTTGGGTGAATGAACCAAAATTGAACTGAATTTAAAATTTGTATTTGATTTTTGTAATTGAAGTAATATGTTGATAATTGATTTTGTTGAGATATTCTTTAATATTGAAATTCAGATTGAAGCTAACTCAGAGAAAAATTATATGTAATAATTATTGCACACAAATGAACGAGAACATTTAACATTATGTGTATAGTTTAAGGAGTAACTTTAATTTATGTATTTTTTTTTTTATTTTACTATGCAAGTAATTGTTAAAAAATGGGGAAAATATAAATAGATAGTTCAAATGTAAACAAAGAATGATAAAAATGTTGATAAAATTTTGAACCGTCTAATAATGTTGCAAATAAATAATTGAGGATTGATTTGTGACTATATATTTAAATCACTATTTTTGTTGATTTACTTCATGAATGTTGGAAATGCAAAACAAAGTGTTGATTGAGATTCATAAGAGAGAAAAAATTCAATAATTAAAGATATTTATAATGTTGCTTCATTATATAAGTAAATTACTTATTAATTTCATTTGATAATAGATACATTAACACTTAAACACCTTAAATCTTAAATCAAATTGAAAAACATATAAGTTTAATAATTTACCATAAACAAATCCGAATTGAGTTGATTTGATTCTTTCATGTGACACTGAGAATAATATCAAACCCAAATTCTCGAAAAACACTAATTAAGTCATCATTTTAAATTCTAAAAGAATAGTCCATGAACATAACATATTAAATGTAAGCATGCTCCATGGTTTCTTGTCTCGTCGTCTAAGAATATATAAGAGTGTCGTTTTCTTCCTTTTCTAATCCCACATACTTTTCTTTTGTCTTACTAAAGGTATCTACACTGAATTCTAAACTCAATTAAAACTTTGCTAATATATATTACATACATGTATAACATATTTCGGAAGATATATTATATCACTTAAATTACAACAACATTTTTTAATCATTTTATCTTTTGCCTGCAATTCTAGTCTTTTCTGTAAATGAAACTACCTTTTTAATGTCTATATTTACTATGTATAAATAAATGACTGAAAAGAAAAAAAGTAAATTTTATTGGAAAGTAATATCAAATGGTATTTCCTAGTTATTGAAAACAAGTAACGTTGTTAAATATATATATATATATATATATATATATATATATATATATATATATATATATAATTATTATTTACAATAATATTTTCATATAAATATAGTAAAACGATCTCTTATAAAATATTGAGTAATCTATTAATAAAAACAATAAATTACCAGTGAACTTTTGTCAGTGATTGGTACAATTGAACTTTCTTTTTTGTTCTTATTTTAATTTCTTGCTTTGTCATCATCACTGACCCACCACCACCATCTACATAATTTATTTACCATTGACTTGACTCACTCAGCAACCTCAAAAAGTTATAAGATTTTTGGTATCACTTGGACTGTTCTTGACCAACCAAAACTCCATTCTCTCTCTGCAGAACTTGGAACTCTGGAACCAAAACCAGTCACTGTTCAGAGCTACGACGATAAGGAAATCTATTTCTTCTCAACCTTTCTAATTTAGGTAACCAAATCTTATTACGCTCTTTCTTAGATTTCGCCGAACCATATACCTCTTTTGTTTTTACTAAATTTCAGACATCTTATGTTTTCTCTGTTGTTCAAACATACATGCTCAAGATGTTCCTTACAATAACTGTTTTCTTGGATTTGGCTCACCTGGTTCTTCAATTTTGAAGACAGGACATTATATGTAAAATTTGAACCTTGTTTATTCCGTCTGTTATTTTAAGTTTTATTTTCTTGAATAATATTCAAAAATAAATGCCAAGAGATATTTTTTTTTCTAGTTTCCTTCATCTCACTCCACTCGTTTTCTTGTTGTACCCTTCAATTATTGTTGCTTTTTAAAATTTTAAAAAATTATTACAAATTAGTACAGTGATTGAATTTGGTTTATACTTGCAGAGGGAACAGCTGTGCAGAAACATGTGGCTCGCAGAACTACAATAATCAGACAGGAAAAGCTTCCCATTTTCAAATGATAAGTGTGTAAGTATATATGAATATATTATTATCATATAATAACATTTGCCAGGACCCACCAGTGTTTTTAATAAACACTAATTTAGGTTTTAAATTTTTTTTATCTTATTAATTTCAAAAAAATTCAAAATAAAAAAATTTACTTTTGCTATGGTAATGATATCTGCATCCCTTGTAGTTTTTTTAACTTTTTCTTTCTACATTCTCATGATTGCAATCTCATACTAAGATAGAAAAATAGAAAAGAGTAAAATATCGTGTTGCATCACGTCATTTCTGCTGACGCTGTACTCTTACGTTGAAGGAAGAAGTAGAGAAGTTCGATTTGCCGTGTTTTAGAAAATTTGTTTAGAATGAATTTAGTTTATTTTTAAAAATTTGTTTAGAAATTATCATATATTCTAAAAATTCTAGAATACATTTCATGTTTCTTATATTTTGTTCTAAAAATCTTATTTTAGAAATTTTATTTTGAAAGTTTTGTTTTATCAGAAAGATTTCTGAATAAAATGTTTGTACAAAAGATAAAATAATCATTTTAAAATTTATGAAAGCGTTAATAAGATTAATGGGAGTTTAGGAAAGAAAAAGACTTTATTGTCTTTACTAATTAGGGCCTTAGATCCCAACATAGGTTTGGTCGGTTGGGTTATATTCTTCCTTCTTGAGGCCCACAGTCTCTCAAGAGAAAGAGATTATTGTAGAAAAACAAGAAAACTATAGTTCTCATCTTTATGGATATTTGTGTTTAACTATTTTAACTATGAACTTTAAGTTCATATGCTTTTTTGTTTTATATTTTAATTTGTATTTCTCTATTTAAAATTTCCTATACTTTAACCATAAAGTACAAATATATAAAATAGTAATATATTATTAGATTATTAAACGAGTATTCTTTTAATGGTGTGAAAGTATATTTTTTGTTAGTCATACTGTTACATCTTGGTCAAACTTTATTTCTATAGGCACTCGAGAGTCACAACGAGAACATATTTTTCTCTGTTTTGCGTAAGCTTTAATAAGAAGCAGTTCACATTACTCCAATAGACGATAAAAGCCGGAAGATTGTGAGGCCATGGTGCTTCACTAATTACTGAAAATGTATATTACTGTCACATTATTGTAATTTGAATGTTCTGTTTGCAGAGAAATGGCCGTATCAGACCCAACATCTTTCCAACGACTGTTTCAAAGGGTTGCTTCAGCTCAGTTTAGGAGGCCTCTCCTTCATCTAGTGTCCTCTCGTAAGCTTTCTAGTGGATTTTTTTCTCCAAGCTGAATCATTGAAAAATCTGCTTCACTTTCATGATCATATAAAATTTCTGCTGCTAATGTTACTGTCTCTGAAACAATGTTTAGTTCTCTATAAGTTTAAACGCTACAGTACTTAATAAGTAATCATTAAGATAACTGATGGAATTACAAGCATTGTAATGTATCACTATTGACAGTTATACTACTCTTAAGTTGAGAGTCTCCTCTTGTTTTGGCATCTTAGAACAAGTTTTCAAGTAGGGAGAAGATAACTGTAGATGTCATTTGTCTTAAATTCTGTTAAAGTTTTCAAGTAGGAAAAAGATAACCGGTGTTATATGTCATAGGTTCAATAGAAGGTACACTATTCAACACTGAAAATATCATGACTTCAGCACGGGAAGAGGTATAGAACCTAAAATGCAAGTTCATTATGTAAAAGAACTCAATCATGATTCAAGACTACGTTAAGTTTCTCTTCTAGTCAAAACTAATACAATCATTGACCTTTCTCTATATTTGAAGTTTCAAATTACCTCTCAACCCTATGGATAGTTATTTATTAGGATAGTCTAATGTTGTAGGGTTGGATCGGTGCTGGTAAAACGGGATATAATTCATGAGCCAATATGGTTTACCACAAGTTCAAGCCAGATTAAATTTAAAAAAAATTTGAAAGTTCGATACAGGTCAATTTTGAGCTTAGTTCACTAAAACTCCGACTTACCTATATTGAACCCATGCTGAATCGGACTGACTCATGAATTCACCTAATTATTACTTTGTGTTTCTTTTAATTTTATTGTAGATGAGATATAGAAGAAGATGCTTGAAGGAGAAAAATATTGTACATTTATCCATTCAAGACTCTAATCTTATAGATGGATAATGATATAAAAATTATTAGATACTTATTTGTTTTGTTTTTGGATTGTATTTGAAGTTTAAGATAGTGTGGATTATATATAATACTATAAGTAGTTATATCCCTTGAGTTTTTGCATCACTAGGATTAAAAACTAAACAATATGAGATAAGAATGGATGAAATGTTTAGACCCTAAAATAGAAAATTGAATTGACAGAAGAAGGCAGACAAAGGTACCTCACCCAATGTGTTCCTCTTCACAAAGCAGCACTAAGGGGTGACTGGAAAGAGGCGAAGAAAATATTAGATGAAGATTGGACGCTGCTGAATACTGCCATAACAAAAGGGTGGGCAACAGTGCTCCATGTTGCAGTGGGAGCAAACCATGAACGCTTCGTGGAGGAGCTCGTGAAAGTAATGACCCGAGAAGATTTAGAATTGCAGGATGACAAGGGAAACACCGCATTCTGTTTCGCAACTGCTGTGGGGAACGTTAACATTGCTGAGATCATGCGCAGAAAAAATGAATCTTTGCCAACAATAAGGGGTGGACTAGGTGTCACTCCTCTTCACTTGGCCCTTTTACAAGGAAGAAGGGAAATGGCTGAGTATTTGTTTCCTAAAACTAAAGAAATACTCTACGATGATGATTGGGTTACACTGTTCCTCATCTGTATTGACTCCGGACTCTATGGTAAGCTTTTTGCATGCCTCTATTTTACAAAATTTCATACTTGGTGGACTTTTAAAGATTTAAAACAAAGAAAGGAATCCTAGGGTTTGATTCATTCTCTTCCCACCTTATGGTTTTAAAAATCCTTTTCTAAAGCAATTTTGTTATACTAAGCAATCAATTTCTGATTCAAAATTTATCAAGTTCAGACACTTTTATCAAATCAAGTATGTTAAAAGGTAAAAGGCAAAGATAGCTATGAGATTTTTCCTCGTTCTCTTCATGTGTTTTCTCTAAGTGCTATTAGAAAACAAATGTATATTAGAGACACATACTCACTAACATAGCTCAGAAACAACAAATTTTTAAACAGAAAGCGTTTTTGAGAATAAATAAACAAAGTCATCAAAGTTTGAAAAACACATAATTCGTACTTGTTGCAGAACTGGCTCTGGAGATGCTAAAGGAGAAGGAATCGTTAGCTTTTGCTCGGGCTGAAAACGGTGAGACAGGTTTACACATTTTGGCTCGAAAGCCTTCTAATAGCGGTTCCGGAAGTCTACTTCAGTATCCAAAACAGCTCTTGCACAAGTGTGAGTGCTTATAATAATCTCTTCTATCGGGAAAATCATTACATTGAATTGTCTTTATTTTCAATTGTTTATTATCTATTCATAGAATGTATTTTGCTGGTAGTAATATTTGTTGCTGCTTTATTGAACGTGTCCCAAACCTACACTCAGAATTCAACACTTTTATGCTGCTAAGGTTTTTTTTTTTTTTTTTTGTTTCTAGAGTGAATTACTTTTAAGGAGACAAGTAAGTAATAACTAGCCATATATAATTGTGTGCCCTAGGCATCAAGCTGAAAGATCCTCCAGCACTCGAACTTACAAAACAGTTGTGGAAAATATTTCTTCAGCTAGAGGATTCTGAGATGATGGAAGCAATAAGAGAACCTTCACAAGTAACATTTCTTGCTGCAGAAGTGGGAAATTTCGAGTTTCTATCAGTGATTATGAGCACTTACCCCGATTTATTATGGGAGTTAAATACAATGGGTCGGAGTATAATTCATGTTGCTGCCTTGCACCGACATGCAAGTATCTTCAATTTAATACATGAATTAGGTCCAATCAAAGAATTTCTATTCACCTTTGTGGATGATGAAGGTAGCACCTTACTCCATTGTGTTGCAGAAATAGCACGACCAGATCGACTTAATATAGTTTCTGGAGCAGCTTTTCAGATGATGTTAGAATTGACGTGGTTTGAGGTATGATGCATACTAAATATACATACACGTTTTTATTTGTTTCTTCCTTTCCATATTTTGATCACTCTATTTTTATATATAATGATAGAGTTATTATCCTTTCACATTTTTATTGGGGTGTTTGATTTCATGATGATAATATTGCATTCTTAAAAATCATATTCACATTATTAATTAATATATGTAGAAATATTATTGTTATGAATATTGGGTAAATATTTAGTAATTTTAGTAAAAGTTTATTTATAAAAGCTTGTAATTATGAAAAGTAACTTTCACTCTAGTATAAATACAAGAGATACCCACTTTTTATTTTGAGAAAAAGAAGTAAAGCAAATGTGATCTTTTTATAGTCTTCCAAAATATTTTTCAAAATTTATTGCAAACCCAATATCTTATATTGCTAGCTAATTACAAAGCATTGTCTATGATAAATTATTTACTTAATTTTAGCCATAACTAGAAAGTTATACAACAATAATTTCTTATTAGTTTTTAGTGTAAAAACTTTATATTTTTCAAATTATTGAAACAAACACAACCTTAATTTACACATAAATGACATTATATGTACACCTTGATATAGTACATAATTATTTAATTTGTGAAACTAACCTAACTACATTTAATTTGGGCATTCTTGGTTCATTAAAATATACAAAAATGACATTGTTTACAAACTCTTGATGTCATAGGAGGTGAAAAAGATCATGCAACCACTGTATATAGAGCTTCCGAACAATGAAGGCATTATTCCTCAAGACCTATTCACCAATAAACATGAAGATTTGTTGAAAAAGGGAGAGTCATGGATGAAACGAACAGCAAGTTCTTGCATGGTGGTTTCGACTCTAATAGCTACAGGAGTGTTTTCTGCTGCCTTCAGCGTCCCAGGTGGTACCAAGGATGAGACAGGATCTCCCAATTATTTGAAAAAACCTTTATTCACAGTGTTTGCATTCTCAGATGCATTGGCATTGATCTCTTCTTCCACCTCAACTCTGATTTTCTTGTCCATTCTAATCTCACGATATGCTGAACAAGACTTTCTCAGTTCTCTACCATTCAAGTTGATTTCTGGATTAGTGACTCTTTTTGTCTCCATAATCAGCATGATGGTAGCATTCAGCAGTGCTTTCTTCATAACCTATTACCATGGTTCAAAAGGGGTTCCTTTTTCCATTGCTGTACTTGCCTTTTTACCAATATGCTTATTTATATGCCTGCAGTTTCGTCTCTGGCATGACATAGTGTATTCACACTATATTTGTAATTCTCTGTTTAGACCTAGTAAACGCATGATTCAGTAGAAAGATTGAGCTTTTGTTCAGGAATCTATACTGCTAAAAATGATAATTTTATATGTAATTAGTAAAATGTAGGAGGTTATGAAATTCAAGTTTAATTCAATTTTACAAATGGACAATCAAATAACCAATTTTATAAATATTGATTTCAAATGACGTTTTCTCTATTTTAACTTATAAAATCAACTTGGAAAATGAATTTTATATTTATTTATATATTTATAAATTCATTTATTTAATATGGAATCTAAAACCATTACTAAATCTCAAAATTAAAAGTCTAGTTCTTATAAGATTTGTTCTGACAATTTTTTTCATGAGAAAAAACATACATATTAAACTTCAAACATCAATATATAAAAGAAGTGGATTAAGATTAACATTAATTTATAATACACTATTATGGACAACAATTACATTTCAATCAGATAACCTAAATATTATCAATAAGAAAATTTGAGTTTTTGATAAGTTATTTCCCTTTATGAAAAAGTACGTTATTCTTTAAAAAAAAAAAAACTCATAATACAAATAAATCTATAGAAGAAAAATAAAAGTACAATATATTCATAATACTTTTCATTAAGATACATCAATTAAATGTCGTTTGGTTTCTAATGCTCCAGGGGTGCTTCCTGAAAATGAAATTTAACTACACCTTTGTAGAAAAATCTAGGAAATACCATAATATATATATATATATATATATATATATATATATATATATATATATATATATATATATTGGTCAAGAATTTAAGATCAGAATATGAAGAAATAATTTTTTTTTACAAAAAATTTAATGATAGATATAAAATTTGTCACTATTAAATATTTTATTTGTGACTAATTTTTAATTTATTCTTCTTATAATAAGAACATAATTAATATAAAATGTATTAATTTTTTATAGTTTAATTGTGATCAAAGATTAAAATTTTCGTTCACGAATACTTTGCTACTAATATCAAATATTATATGATAATTTATTTATATGATACAACTCATATAAAATTTATAAAATAATAGTGATCAAATATTATTATTTTTTCAGTGTTACTGTCACATTTTTGTTACAAACATTATTCACTTATTTTCTATTATTTGATTATTAATTTAATCTATGTATGCCTTTTATTTAAAAATAATATTTATGATTATAAATTTTTGTCGACAAAAAATAATATTATGTGATAGGAAATATTTAAGGAATTCCAACTATTTTACAAAATGATTCTAAAACAATTTAATAAATACAATATGAAAACCTCAACAGAGAGAAGTACAAGAGACAGAAAAACACTCAAAGCCCTAATTTTTCTTGTTGAAACTTTTTCACACGACATCTATACAAACTTACTAAGTTTATCTTTGACACCTATAAAATACTACCTACATCATATAATCTTCCATGAAATTATTTGAGCTTTGGTTTACAAGTCTTTTACCTTTTATATTAATTAAGTTTCAAATTTATATAGATTTGCATATTTTTAATTAAGTATTTATTATTTTCTTTTTCTTTGAATATTCAAATTTTATGTTTTTCAATTAATTTTTTATTATTTAATTTTTTTATTAATTAAATGACAGGATTATTATTTTGTCTAATCATCTTATATATTTTTCTTTTGGGATTCAAAAATATGAAAATTCTTTATTAGTATAAAAGAGTTTATACATAATATAAAATAATAAATAATTTTTATTGTTTTAATGTTGTTTTATATTAATTACAATTTTTTTAACATGTGAAGATAAGATATACAATGATTAAACAGGATAAGAAATCAAGTGATTCAATCAATTGAAAAAATAAAAACATTTATAGACAGGCAAAAATTTAAAAGAAAGTTAATTAAAAATCCATATTTGAAATTTAATTAAGCTCACTTTTGTTTTATTATAAAGCTTATATATAAATTATAATTTATATTGGTTAAATTGATATAACTTGCAAGATAAAGGCTCTTGATTGCAATTCTACACTGCTAATTTTGAGAAGTATGAGAAGGGAAAATGTTTTTTTCTTTTATCAGTCACCTTCAACACTGTCTTTGGAAAGTTAACTTTTCCTAATTTTCCACCAACAACATTGTGACCCCACAAAAGCCTGAGAAGTATGCCTTGTTGCTGAAGTTTTCCACAATTCTAATTCGATTTTTATGCTGCCAGCCACTTTTTATGTTTTTGTTGGTTTCAGTGTAGTGCTGGATGACTCTGCTCATGCAACCTCAACTTTACTTCATTAAACTCAACAACGTCATCTTTTATTTCCTTTACTTTTGTTTACATATATTTTTCTAAACAAAAGTAGGTGTGTGTTTATATATATATATATATATATATATATATATATATATATATATATATATATATATAAATTATGGCTAGTTAGTCAAGTTATGAGTAGTTGCTCAAGTATCTATCATTAACGACCGCCTAAGCATAGATAATGACTTGAGCAATGAAGAGATGAATTTTGTAATTAGAATTCTAGAACTTTAAAATTTGTGGTCAAAGCAAATCGCTCAAATAATGATTTGGGATGTATGTAATAAAGAGTAAATGTTGATTCTTTCTCCTTTTAGAAGATGAATATTTTCTAACACTCATCGGTTGCTCTAACAAAGAAGAGACCGAATAAATTTGATCTCTTCCCTTTAGAATATCATTCAATTGTTGAAGTCATATTCAAACAATATGTTATGTCACTTAAGCAATAAGGTTGTAGCTCAAACTATATGAGTTGTCTTTTGTTCTTTAGAGCCAAATTATGATTCTTAACTCAAGTGTTGCAAAACGAACTTATGTTTGCATAATATGAATCTAATGTAAACTACTATATATCAGGTTGTGTACGTATTATAAAGGGCAACTTAAGTACTGTTTTATAAATATATAATGTTTCTTTGCTGATAAAAATAAACCCTGAGTGAGCTTTTATGTGTGATTAAATATACATAATTATTGTGATTTTATGTTTAAATGAATTATTAGTCCACCCTTTTAGCTTCTGTTGGAGGTAATAGTCTTGTTTTAAGCATTTGTCTATTTTGGATTTATTTTTTTTTATATCCGTTGACTGAGAGAAGACTAGCTCTATCAGCAAAGCAAATTAAGGTTTGTTTGAGTGATTCATTACGAGGAAAGTGCAATGTAGTCAGATAAACACAGAATTTAAAGGAAGATTCTTCATCATTTCTTCTTTTGTCAGGACTCCACCTTTTCTATTCATATGCTATAAATCCATTTCATTTAACACGCAGCACAAACACCACTTGCACCATCTTCTTCTTCTGGGTTTTGTTTCTCCTTTTCACCTCTTCTGCTATATTTCTCCAATTCCAATTATCAGTTTTCCTCCTTCATACCCTCTACTTTCTTTCCTCTCACTGTCTTACCTCTGCATCTTGGTCATCATTTTAGTGCAGACAATTAACCGTAGGAGGAAAAGCTCCCCCTAGAATTTCACTTTTCAGGTACGCACTCAACATGTTCTTCATTAGGTTCAACTTTCAGTAGCAGTTTAGTACAATAATTGGCCTAAAGCTACAAGAGGGAGATTAGATGGCTTGTTTTTTGTGACACCATCATGTTTTACTCTACTTTCTTCATTCCTTTTTAGCTGCTGCCAAGTTTTACTGTTCTTTTATACAGGGAAAATGATATTTTAACACCTTTTTTTTACACCATTTTGATACTGCATATGTGTCAAAATGTGGTTGGACGATTTCAAATTAAAAAAACAAACTTTGGTTTTTCTCTTCCAAATATATCCTTGTCTCAACTTTTTTAATTTGAAATCGTCCAATCACATTTTAACACGTGTGCAGTGTCAAAATGGTGTCAAAACTTGGTGTTAAAATATCATTTTCCTTTTATATATCACTTTTTCTTCTTTCTCGTGGTAAAATTCATTTATTTATATAAAGTTGTACTGTTAGGTTTACTTTCATGGTATATACTTCAATATCTTTTCATTCCTCAACGTGCAAGTGGGTCAATAGTAAAACAAAAAAAATAAAATAAAAGAAACCGTCCATATGCATCTATCAATCATCTTTCTTTGACCTTTTACTTTAATAGAGTTTTTATATTCTAAAGAACACTCAAAAGAAATTGTTAGTTCCCAAAATTTCTTTTCAATGTTGATATATATATAAAATAGGTACCGTTCGATCCCAGCCAATCGCATGCTGCCTCACTTTCAATTTGATGTGCTGATAAAAAACAAAACTTTCAATTTGATGTTCAAGTTTTCTTAGTCAATATATATGTGACTATAAATATAAAATACTAAATTTCATTTGAATGGTAAAAAATTAGAATAAATTAGACACGGGTTCTTGTCGGTGGATATGTATTAATTTTGATAATGTTTTATATATAGTTGTATATTTGTGGCATAAATAATTAATTTTTTGACATATTTTGTACAGCAAATTTTGATACTAAATAAAGTTATAACGATATGGATTGAAAAAACTATTATTTATTTATAAGAATGGTTTAAAATATAAATAAAATTTTGCATTTTACATTGTGTAAATTTTCATGGGTGAATTTTAATTAATCTAACCATCCAAACCAACATATACAATTGCAGGTTGATCAAGTGGTGGAAATTTAATGAGTAATATGATGAGTGAAGGACAATCAATTCGGAAGCCACCATATTTTAATGGCAGAAAATACGATGAATGGAAGGAGCGAATGATAGTATTCATTAAATCTATTGACTACAAGCTTTGGCTTGTGATTAAAAATGGACCCACAATTCCAACAAAGGTAGTAGATAATGAAGAAGTGCAGAAGAGTGAAGATGAATACGATGAAGAAGATATGAAGAATTTGGAATTGGAAGCAAAAGCAAAAAACATTTTATATTGTGCCTTGAGTCCAGAATTTTTTGAAATATTTTCAGAAACTTCAAAATCAACCAAGCAAATATGGGATGACCTTCAAAGGTATCTTATTTATTTATTTATAAGGTATTTGATAATTGCTGCTGATGACGATCACTTTTACCTTTTTTTTTTGTCTTTTTATACTAGAGCACTCATTGTTTTGTAGATATCTAAACTCATATAATTACTTATTGACATATCATAACTACTTTATATTCTTAATATTGCTATAGTAAAATTTAAAAATAATAATAATATTTTTTTCTATGCTAATCATATTATTAATTTTAGTAATAGTGTTACTTTTTTTATCATTTCAAAATCTAATCATCGTATCCTTCAATTTCTAAACGTTTTATTATTATGTGAAACATCTAACAAGCTAATTATAGAATTTTAAAAAAGAATGTTAAAATGACACATTTTTACGACAAAATAAAAATATTATATTTCTTTTTAGACTTTGTACACACTAACCTTTCATTTAAATGATAAAATTCAAAAAAATAAATTAATTAAATAGTAAAATATACATTGAATCTTTATTTTATTCTACATTTTTTTACTATTATTTTTCTCCTATTGTCCCTTTTGTTATATTAAATATCATGTATATTTATTTGTACAGGCATATGACAGGTTCTCCAACTCCTACAAGACAACTGTCCGACAATACAATAGACTCTGATGTGGATCAATTTAATGCTCCTGACCAATACTTTTTACAGGCAACAAGTAAGATCGAAATGTTTTTTTTTTTTTGCCTTATCTATTCTCTTAATTATTTTAATTAAATACTCTCATATATTTTACATTTTTTCGGTAAATAATATAAAATTCTTATGTTTTCTTATCTCTAAATATTTTAATTCTTTTTGTGGATGATTCCTAATTAAAATTTTGACTTATATTATTTCTGGAATATTTGTCAATAGCCTATAATGGGTTGCTATAATCAAATAATAGTGGTAAATGATGCTATATTATTAATTATTAATTATTTAATTATATATTTTGTTAAGTAATTATCATTGCTTTTGTTATATGAGAAATGGGTTAACATTGAAAATTTTATCATTGTTAGTAGAGCCGTCAAAATAAGTCACAACTTACGAGTTAATCCGGTCCACCACAGGTTTGAGCTGTATTAGGTTAAAAAAAAGAAAAAATTGAACTTTTTTTATGCGGGTTAGATTTTAACCCGGCTCATTTAAACCCGGCCCATATGAGTTGAACCCGTGATGGGCCGGGTTGACCTATCAACCCACCTACCTAATTTTATTTTTTGAATTTATTATTTTATTTATGAAACTTATGGTATATAAAAAACTTATTTGTATGTTTGTTGTGTTTGCTTTTGGATGACATTTAGATTATATTGTACTTATTATTATTATTATTTTGAATTGTCTTCAGTTTAACATCATTTTTTGGGAGTGAAATTAAATTTGAATATAGAAATTTTGTAATTTTTTTATTTAAAAAAAGTTGTAATTAAATGGACTAGTGAGCCAACCCGTTTACCCACCAACCCGTGGTGGTTCGAGCCGAGTTTAAATTTTTTTGGCTCGCTAATAAATGAGTCGGGTTGGATTGGCTCACTAAGTGACCAACCCATGGTGGGTCAGGTCGGGTCGAGCCGGATTACCCGTTTTGACAGCTCTAATTGTTAGTTTAAAAGAAAAGTCTTAAAAGGAATAATAGTATTAAAAATGGTAATAATATTGTTTTGAGTTATGCATTAATTAATAACCATAAACAATATTGTCAACTTAATTCAAAACCCACATAACCTTATAGAATAAGTGTAATGTTTCAGAAGATTCTAAGAAGAAGTTTTTGAAGTTCTGCGTGCCACTTCACAAGTATGGTTTAGAAGGCAATTGGACAGAAGCCAAAGTGATCTTAGACAAAGATATGAGACTGAAACATGCAGCAATAACAAGTGGTTGGAGTACACTACTACATGTTGCTGCAGGAGCAAACCATGTTCACTTTGTGGAGGAGCTGCTGCAAGTGCTGAGTGATGAACACATCGCATTGCAAGATAGCAAGGGCAATACTGCCTTCTGCTTTGCTGTTGCTTCTGGAAATATGCACATTGTTGAATTGTTGCTGAAAAGAAACCCCCACCTACCCAGAATCAGGGGTGGAGGAGGACACACCCCACTAAAGTTTGCTCTAATGCAAGGAAAATGTTACATGGCACAGTTTCTCTATGACAAAACCGAACAAGTATTCGAGGATTTAGACCGAAGATCCTTGTTCTTCACCTGTGTCGAGACCGGAAATTACCGTATGCAATTTTAATGAAATTTAATAATAGTGTCTTGAAAAATTACACTCCTTGTTTTACACTAAAGCATGCTAAATAGTTATCAAACATTTTTCAGACATGGCCTTAGAAATGGTAAGAAAGTGGCCCAATCTAGCTTGGGAACGTGATCAGAATAATGATACAGCTTTGCATCTCTTGGCTCTAAACAAAAATCCTATGGATTCTTGCTGTCATTCTCCACAGCTTCCCAATCCCATCAAGATCAATCCAGGTAAATTCTTATATTCAAAACACATAAGCAAAATTAGGACATGTAACTTGAATTTTTATATACAATGTAGCTTTCAAATTTTCCTTTTTCTTTTACATATGTTTTTGTTGGTTTAAAATGAGAACAGTAAGAAAACCGAGAATGAAAGATTGAAACAGGATTGGAAGAGTATATAAAATGAATGAAAGATGATTGAGAACTCTTTTTTATTCAAATGTGAATTGCGTACATTTATAATACTTGCATT
>NW_014543984.1:45501-47984 GCF_000741045.1 Vigna radiata var. radiata | reverse complement strand
AATTATTCACAACAGAACATGAAGGGTTGCGAAAAAAAGGAGAAGAGTGGATGAAACGTACTGCAGAGTTTTGTATACTCATCTCAACTGTTATTGCTACTGCAGTGTTTTCTGCTGCGATTAACATATCAGGTGTATTGATGTGATGAAACAAAAAAACCAAATTATTTGAACCAAACATCATTTTTTGTATTTGCAATATCAGATGGAGCTGCTTTCATCTCTTTTTCAACTGCAATATTAATATTCTTGTCTATTCTCATGTCACGTTATGCTGAGTATGACTTTTACAAGTCACTACCCTTGAAGTTGATATCTGGACTCATAACTTTATTTATCTCCATAGCATGTATGATGGTAGCATTCTGCAGTGCCTTTTTCATAACATACAACTACGGTTCAAGGGTTATACCAGATTCAATTGCAGTACTTGTTTGTCCACCCTTGCTTTTGTACATAGCTCTGCAATTTTCTTTATGGTCAGATATCATATATTCAACCTTCTATTGNAGGACTCTATTTCGACCAACCAAACGAATGATCTATACTATTAAAGATATATANTAAATTCTTTGCTTGATATGTATATTAATTTTAATGTGATTGTTTGATCATTATAAAGAGACTTTATTAAACCAGTAGTGCAGAAAGGGCTTTAGATGTTAGTTATTTTGAGCTTTTAACGTCACCACCAGAACCGACGTCTATACAGGTGACGTTAATGGGACGTCGGTGTTTTGCAGGGGCGACGCCGATATAGACGTTTGTTTAGTAAGAAGCCCAACGTCTACAAAGACATCCGACAATGCGCTAACTGACGTCTAATCTTAACTTAGATGTCGGTCTGTAGCACTTGGGACGTCTATAAAGCCTTAAACATTGCAGTTTGAAGTTTGATTCTCAAGCACTGGAATATCAAGTGCTAGCTCTTTTCCACTCATTTGCAGTAATCCTTGATGATGATAATGTCTGAGTCTCTTGTGCCAGATTTCTGTGACATTTTCCTTCAAAGAAAAAACAACCTGCTCCTCCTCAAATGGATTTAGAGCAAAGCTTTTTCCTTTCATTTTTACCTTAAACATATCTTGATCAGCTGCATCTTTAATCAAACAATATTTATCTTCAAAAATAACTTTAAATCCTTTTTCAATCAATTGACCAATATTTAATAAGTTCTGGTCAATTTCAGGAACAAAAGAAACATCATGAATGAACTTTGTGCCTGTACAATTTGTGATTGCAATTGTCCACTTTCCTTTGACTGAGATATGATCACCATTACCTATTATGACTTTAGTGACATTAGTTGGCCTTAAATCTCTGAAAAGAGCCTTGTTGAAGGTCATGTGGTTGGTACAACCGCTATCTATCAGCAAACTTTCACTTGATTCACTGCTCAAGAAACAAGTAGCTACAAATGGCTGGTCCTCCTCCTCCTGATCAGCAGTCTTAGCTTCTTCCTCTTGTTCTTGATTTTTGCTCTTGCATATGATTGCTTCATGTCCCATTTGATTGCACTTGTTACATTTAGCATCAGGTCTTTGCCAACATTTGAATGGAGGGTGACCCATTTTGCCATAGTGCAGACAAGGTGGGTAACTTTTCCTTCCACCTTTTGCTTTAGAGTAATAATTTGTATTGCTCGGACTACTGGCTAGATTATTCTTCTAGTAGTTTTTGGCTTGTTGGCTTTTGAATAGAAGAGCACCTTCAACAACATGATTTTCCCTCATCAAACTTCGTTACTCTTGGGCTTGGAATGCATGTAGCACTTCTGCAAATGTGATTTTAGACAAATCCCTTGTGTTCTCCAACGAAGCAATACATGCTTCATACTTTTTTGGCACCGTTACCAGAATTTTCTCAACAATTTTCTCAACCCTTATCTTGTTGGCAATACCCAACAATTTGTCAGAGTATTCTTTTATTTTTTCAAACTCTTTCATTCTTTGCAATTCAAATTCCCTCATTAAATTAAGCACCTGCATGCTTCATATTCTTTCATCCCTAGCGTACTCTTCCTTTAGATAATCCCAAATTTGTTTGGCTGATTTAAGAGTCATAATTCTTGTGAAGATGGTTTGAGAAACACTAGCAAATACACATGATTTAACCTTTCCTTTTCTAGTTTTTCTCTCCATGTGAATTTTGATCTGGGCCATGGTAGAATTTTCCGGCAGCGGAAGAACTTCATACTCTGCTTCTACAACTTCCCAAATATCTAGAGCCTCCAGGCACACTTCCATTTTGACAGCCTAAAGATCGTAGCTTTATCCATCAAAGACTAGAGGTGCAACTTGTGAGAAATTTGATTCAACATCCATTTTCACAGGTCCGTAAGAAAAAGGCTCACGATACCAATTATTGGTTTAAAATGAGAGCAGCAAGAAGACAGAGAATGAAAGATTGAAACATGAATGAAAGATGATTGGGAACTCTTTTTTATTCAAATGTGAATTGCGTACATTTATAATACTTGCATT
>NW_014543984.1:19913-42901 GCF_000741045.1 Vigna radiata var. radiata | reverse complement strand
TTTTACAAGTCACTACCCTTGAAGTTGATATATGGACTCATAACTCTATTTATCTCCATAGCATGTATGATGGTAGCATTTGGCAGTGCCTTTTTATAGCATACAACTACGGTTCAAGGGTTATACCAAATTCAATTGCAGTACTTGTTTGTCCACCCTTGCTTTTGTATATAGCTCTGCAATTTTCTTTATGGTCAGATATCATATATTCAAGCTTCTAGTGTAGGACTCTATTTCGAACAACCAAACGAATGATCTATACTATTAAAGATATATAATAAATTCTTTGGTCCATATGTATATTAATTTTAATGTGATTGTTTTATCATTATGAAGAGACTGTATTAAACCACTTGTGTAGAAAGGGCTTTAGACGTTAGTTATTTTGGGCTTTTAACGTCACAACCAGAACCGACGTGTATACATGTGACGTTAATGGGACGTCGGTTTTTTGCAGGGGCGACGTCGATCTAGACGTCTGTTTAGTAAGAAGCCCGACGTCTACAAAGACATCCGACAATGCGCTATCCAACGTCTAATCTTAGCTTAGACATCGGTCTGTAACACTTGGGACATCTATAAAGCCGTCAAACATTGCATTACCCAACGTCTTTGGGACATCATAGACGTCAGTTTGTACATAAACCGACGTTTATGAAGTGATCGTTGTGTTTTGGTGCGGTTTTTGTTGTGTCTAGGAGTAGCATAGTAGCACCTCATTCCTTTGGACTTCTCATGGTATTTCAACCCAAAGACAAACTTGGATCGTTGCCTAGGTCCATTCCGACCGCCACTAAAAAAGAATACGGTGAGAATACACAGTAAACATTTTCGTTGACGGTCGGAATAAACATAGGCAACAACCCAAATTCGTCCTTGGATTGAAATGCCGTGAGAAATCCAAAAAAAACGCAAGTTTTCCTTACGAGGAAACTAGCAAGGGGAGAAGGTGCACTAAAAAAACCGCACCAAAACACAACGAAAACTCATTTTAATCGGTTCAAATGAGTGATAATACATCAAAGATTACTTTAATCGGAGTAAAAACAACTTTGAATAGTTAAAAGGAGTGGAAACTTACTTGGAAAATGCAGAGCAGCGAAGAGAAAACGTAAGACGATCAAACTGTTGGTTCGTAAATCGCTGGTTCGCAATGTTACTTAACAAGAAATTAGACGTCTATTGTACAAAGAACCGACATCTAAAATAGAAAATACGTCGGACGCGTGACTAATATGACGTCGATTCAATTTAAATATTAATATTTCTGTACTATATAGACGTCGACTTTGAGGCATTAGACATTTCGTGGACGGAAACAAATGACTTTTCACATACCTGGTAGGATTATAGACGGTACCTAAGGCAAGTGACGTCTATATGTCTGACAGGTTGGTGAGTAGCATTAATGTCCGCCATATAGACGTCGGTGCCCCGTCAATGTGGCGGGATCCGACGTTTATAAGGCTGAAAAGAGTGACTATTCAACTGCTTGGCAGACTTATAGGCGTTAGCTAGCAGTAGCCCGACGTCTATATGTCTGACAGGTTGATGAGCAACATTAATTTCTGCCATATAGACGTCGGGGCCCCTAAGGAACCGACGTCTATAACGTTGAAGGAAATGACTTTTCACCTAACCGTCAGAAATATAGACGTCAGCTTGGAAGGGCTGACGTCGAAAATGATATAGACGTCGACCTAATGGACGCCTATATTTTCAACTTATTTACGAAAATACCATCGGTCATCAATATACGTCGGACTTACCTATAACCGACATCTATAGGATGACGTTAATTAGCGTTTTTGTACTAGTGAACTTTTGGGTTGAAATAAGACAGAATGTGCCTCTTAAAAAAAATAAAAATAATATTATATTTTTTTATATATATGTTTTTTTGTCCATTAAAAGAATTATATTATGGGAGATCATCGAGATGTCCAAATTATACATAAACACCACTTCTTCCTATACACAAATTATAGAAATTGTGTGGTTATAGTATATCTATCAGGATATAAATACTTAATAATCACCGCTTTCCATGACTGAGCTTTAACATCATCTTGGCAAAAATTTACTGACAAACGTAGTCGCTTGCATCTGCCTCCGAAGCAAGCAATACCTAAAGAGAACGAATACTTCTTAAACAACTCTTTCTGATGTATTATTTCTTCTTAATCTGTTCAGAATTTTCCAGACCTTCCTTTTTGTTCACTTAGAACACCATAATTTTGGTATCACTTATGATATAGTTGTTAATATTCTTCCAATTCTTAGTTACTAAGTATAAACGGTCCCTCACATCCTTTTCCACCCACCCGATATGTTATTTTGTGAGTCAATGATTTTCTAATATTCTCCGTATTCATCATATAGTACATTTGTCTGAGGGCCTATATCAACCTCTTCACAACTCTAATATGCGTAAACTAATTATAAATTATTGACATTATTTTTTCAAAACATATATTTGAATGAAAAATGATACATGAACAACAGTATTGGACAACATTTAGACACGAGACACGTGTCTAAATGTGAGTGGTCCATGTGGAAATTAATTTTAAAAAGAATAATGACGTGGAAACAAATTTGGGGACAAAGTTTTGAATTTGAGTTTGGTTCATTTTGGGGGTTGATTTTCACAATTCAAATTTTGAATTTGAGACTTGGTTAGAGAGAGAACCGAAGTTCAGAGAACTGGAACCCTTTTGCTTCCTCCCAACCACTAAACCTGCGAGAGGAGTTCCCTCCCATCCACCCATTGTCGTCGGAGTGTCGTTGTTTACGTCTCTACCCACCCACCGTTCCATTTTCGTGCCTCTTCTCTGGAGCTTCGCGGTAAGTTGTCTGTCGGAGTGCTGCCGTGGACGTCTACCCACCCACGGATATTCCTCCCTCCCAGCCACAGAGAAGCGTTGGTGTTGGTCGGACTGTCGTCGTTGTAGGCACCAAACTTTAGACGTTTTGGAAACAACGTACTTGGATACCGTCATCGGAGGTGTTTTGTGAAGGTTGTCTTCGTTGTTTTGGGTAACTCATTTTTTTGTGTTTGGTTAATTTGTTTATTTAAATTTGCTTGGGCATTTATGGGTTTCTGTGTTATTTGGGTGTTTTTGGTGGTATGGTTTAATGTGGCATGAATTTGTCTAGAACATATATTGGTTGATGTGGTTTTTGTGAGGAAAGTTTGAATTTTTTTGGTTTGTAAGAGTGAACTAGATGATTGACCGCATAAATACCTTGTAAGTCTGAGTTTAGAAAGAATAAAAGGCTTGTATGCAAATCTGTTATATGTGTTTTATCTAAACTCTTTCGATGATGTTTTGAAATTGGTAAAATTCTGGTTCCTTATTGATAAATGATAAGTTTGAGATTCAAATCTCTTCTAAATGCCATAAGACCGTGAGTAAATGATAAGCATAGGGTCTTACACCATTTGATATTGCATAACTTTAGAAATGTTTGGTCATATGGCCCATGGTATTATTGGTCTAGTTAATACAACTTGGCTTACAATGTTTGACCATACTTTCGGTGGAAATTTTCTCAAGCTACTGTCCAACTCGTTATTTCAATTTAAAATTTCCTTGAGTCTAGAAATTTTGTGCATACTTACGAAAATTTGAAAAATTAACCATAATTAGCTCACTGCTTCAAAATTTATGAATTTATAGTCATTAGAGAGATCTTTGAGTCTACTATCCAAACCAAAAAGAATTAATTCATTTGAAGTTATGTGGAGAGAGTTATAAGCAAATCAATCAGTAAAGTCATAACTGAACATACAAAAAAACGTGATTAAAATTTTGTTCTTAAAATTTTTACTGCAGCTAACTCTATGATCTAAAAATTACGAGTCTAGGGCAATGCTTGTTGGTGTTGATAAATTCGGTAACAAGTATTATGAGAAGCTTGGAGACAAATAGTATGATAAGTTTGTTTTTCATTCTACACGTATGTGAGGTTTGTCCAGCAAATTAGACATGACTAAAACCAACAAATATAACCTATCCAAATGGAAATGGAAGTCTAGCATTAACATCAATCAAGCATTCCAATTATTGCACATGAATATCTCATTATTGATATATTTATCAGGAATTTGATAATATGAAATGTTTTGGCTTTTCAAATGCTTCTGATAGGCCTCTTATAACTTATAAGAGGAGAACTAGAAATTAGATTCTGAATTAGGAATGAATTGTTCTAGGGTTAACGGTTTTTATTCAGTTGTAACAATTCTTTTCATGGGCAAGCCTACCTCTAAGTGGTTATTGATCAGGAAAAAAAAAAGGATAGGGGAAAAGCGAGAGAGGAGGGAAGATAGAAGATGGTTAGGCAGGGAGAGGCGAAGCTCTCAACAAATCTTGAAATGGGACCTTTATACTCATTTAATGTGGTTTCTAATCTTCCATTTCTTTTTTTATCTCTATTAATTTTTACTGTTATCGCTTGCATTTTTGGATTATTATGGCAAAATTATTGTGGCAAAAGTCACTTCTTTCTATGCATACTGGTTATATTGACTGACTATTATACCTCATAGATATGGGTTATAAAAATTAGTGTAAGATTGATTTTGTTGTATTGCATATGTGACGAACTTAGCTTCAAGCATTAGATGTTTTCTTATAAATTCAAAATTCCACAGTTTTGGATATTGGTTATTTAGGGGAACAACTGTGCAGGATGATATTTCATTTACTTATCCTTACGAATCTGAAACTGATTGTCTTGTATACTCCTCTATATGCCTTTGCGAAATATATAAGCCTTTAAAAGTTGTTTTGACAATGTAATATATCTACATATAAGAATAGAAACATATATAATATAAAAACATATAAACGTTGTTCTTTAATGAACATTATATTGACATTGTCTTCTAATTGGATAATTTCAAGAAAAACGTTGTTTTAATTGGATAATCCCAAAATAAATGTGACAACTAAATATTTTAAATTAAATTTCAAATTATTAAAAACGGTCAAAGATTTCTTTCTTTCTATATTAGCATTGAACGGTCAAGGTTGTAGAGCTATTTACTCATTTTTCTACTTCTATAGCATTTTTATAGTTTGTTCTATGTTCCTTTATTTATATACAATAAGTTTTAGATAACATTATTTTATACTCTCTCTTTTTATCTTACTTCACTGTTTATGCAGAAGGACAAGCATGAGAAGTTGATACCAATTTGGAACAATTTGTTAGTCAATGGATTTTGGATGTCGACACTATGCGAAGGAATCAATGCTGCAAGATTTAGGCATTTTGTAGATATTTTGGAGAATAGTGATTTTTGCAAAGTTAATTATTGTTTGTTCAGAACTTTTTCAATATGTATTGTTGCTGACTGAACATATATTTTCTTACGAATGTTGAAATAATTGTTATATTTATTGTTAATGAAATTTGAAGATCAGAACGATCAATATTTTAAATGTTTGCACTGTAGTCCGCACTAAAAAATGAATGTCATATTCATAGTTGACCCTCCTGTGCAAAAATCTTACCTGAAGTACCCACTTATTCAGCCTTTGGTACCACATTTGTTCCTGCACCACGGGTTTTAGTAAATTTGTTTTTTTTTACCACGTATTTGTTGATAAATTGTATAAAAATTGGTTCCAAATTACTTCTAAGTAGAAAAAATGAAAAATAAATTAGGCAATCCAAAATAAATGTGATGTTCATAGTTGACCTTCCTGTACAAAAATCTCACCTGAAGTACCCACTTATTTAGCCTTTGGTACCAGATCTATTCCTGTACCATGAGTTTTAGTAAATATGGTTCTTTTACCACGTATTTGTTCATAAATTGTTTAAAAATTGGTTACAAATTACTTCTAAGTGAAGAAAATGATGACAAATAAATTAGGCACTCAAAAATGAATGTCATATTCATAGTTGACCTTCCTGTGCAAAAACCTCACCTAAAGTACCCACTTATTTAGCCTTTGGTATCAGTTTTGTTCTTGCACCATGGATTATAGTAAATATGGTTCTTTTACCACACATTTGTTCATAAATTGTATAAAAATGGGTTCCAAATTACTTCTTACTAAAAAAATGATGAAAAATATATTAGGCAAACAAAAATGAATGTGATGTTCATAGTTGACCTTCCTGTACAAAAACCTCACCTAAAGTACCCACTTATTTAGCCTTTGATACCAGTTATGTTCCTGCACAATGGATTTTAGTAAATATGGTTCTTTTACCACGAATTTGTTCATAAATTGTATAAAAATTGGTTCCAAATTACTTCTAAGTGAAAAAAAAATGATGACAAATAAATTAGGCACTAAAAAATGAATGTTATATTCATAGTTGACCTTCTTGTGCAAAAATTTCACCTGAAGTATCCACTTATTTAGTCTTTGGTACCAGTTTTGTTCCTACACCATGAGTTATAGTAAATATGGTTCTTTTACCACGTATTTGTTCATAAATTGTATAGAAATTGGTTCCAAATTACTTTTAATTGAAAAAAAAATGATGAAAAATATATTAGGCACACAAAAATGAATGTGATGTTCATAGTTGACTTTTTAATGTTTATAAAATACAAAAAATTCCTATTTTATAACTATTTTACCTTTTTAATGTTTATAAAATAACTTTAAATATGTTATCGTTATTCATACAAAAATGTATATAAAATAAAAGCTTTTTTATTATAAAATAATGATATTTGAACACATTCCATTCATTTCACATAAAAATAAAATAATTATAAAAAATATATTAGCATGAGCAAAATATATTATTAACAATTTCCATAGAATCCTTTCAATACCTCATTTCATTTTACAATAGAAATAAACTTAGATTCTGAAAGACAAATAGAGTACTGAATGAAAGTTAAACATTACATTTTACTTTACTTATAATGAATGTTTTTCATCAAATACATTCAATCAATCACCTTCATAAACAAAGCTAAATTGCTACGCTTAATGATTATTTTCTTTTCTTTTATCTACCCCTCTTAATATGCTAAAACTTATTGAACTTAATAAATGAGAGAATACAAAGGTTTCTATTTCAATAAATAATTGGTGAAATTTTATTTAAGATTTTCACCATCTTAAAAAACTGGCTTCAAAATCTTAAACTTTGACTAGTGAATAAAGCTCAAATGGTATTCACTGTTCTGAAACCACCAGCTTCTTCAGCTCCTTTTTATTTACCTGAAATTTAATAGGGAAACAATTAACTAGTTTTCCATCTCAGAAGGCATGTCAAGGTGAAAAAATGGAAATTTTGTCCATAAGAACAAAATAGAAGCAAAAGGAAATTACCTTCCCCATGGCATTGGGAGGGAGATTTTCCCACAGAATTAGTTTAGTTGGAATTTGAAAAAAATAATAAACAAATTATCAAAAAGTAAAGTAATTAGCAGCAGAGAAAACACCAAGAAAAAACGGATGGTGCATTTTAATTGTTTGGTTAGTATAAGAAATAGTCAAGAAATAAATAAAGTGCATTTCAATTTTTAGAATAATTTGCCATCATATGATACATAGGTCATGATCTTCTCTTTTGACCTTTAGAATTCGTCTAAGATAGCTGGATGCTACAAAAAATGTTCTGATTGTGAATATCCATATATTCAACACTTCCATGGAGGAAAAAAAAAGATACATGGGGTTGATAACACCTAACAACCCATAATGAGGAAATGGTAGCAACTTGCCTCTATGATAACTGATTCAATTTCCAATGCAGATAGCTTATAGCTACCAACCTTGATTATATCAGATTAGTACCCGTTAGAAACACGTAGAGAATGTACGCAACGTTATTTTTAGTTTTATTTCCATCACAAGCTTTTACTACTCTAATGTTCCGTTCCAGCACAAAAGAATTTTCCATTACCTGCCCAAAAACGCCAAGGTCAGTCATAATCCAATCACTTTCTACCGCCAACATCTATTCTATAAACACACACTTTATTACAGTTACAGGATAGCAAACAATCCAATGCTACATGAAACAACATAACTATGTCTAATATCATCATACTTGGCAGATTAGTTTTGATGCATTGCATCTCTATTAAATCATTATGGACATTGTCGATAATAAATCCAGTATGACCACTGCATTACTTTTCTATATCTTATATCATATACAAGAAACCTTCATAATCCAATAAATCATGTTTGTATTCATGATTAATTACCAATTATGTTTTCAGGCAAAATATCTAGAAGAAATATTTATCAATAACATATTATACCAATAGCAACCTGTAACCTTCAAATAGAGAGTATCAACATAGAAAAAAAATGCTTTCATAGCAATATGCAAATTATTATCATAAACATTTTCACCAAAAACGTTCAACTCTTACTAAGTTTTTAGAACAAATCAGTACCTGCTTGTACCTCTCTTTTTTCCTCTCGGTCTGCACAATAAAATCTTTAGTAAGAGATTAGAGGGTAAATATACATAATAAACTCTAAAGCTAAAAAGTCAAATGGACAACAAGAAATGAGACACACAAAAGTGACGCTATAAACTACCGGCGGTACTCCGGCGGACTGCAAATTCTGATAACGGAAAGCGACGTTTCTGAGAAGAGGCACGAAAATGGTTGGGTAGGAGGAAGACGCACGAATGCTGATACAATTGCGGAACGGCGAAAACGCGTCTTTTTCGGTTGTCGTTACAATCAAAGCTTTGAACAACGCCGGTCATCAGAACAGACAATACTTCCTCAGGTGGCACTCCGGTGGACAAAGAAAATGGGTGGGTGGGAGGAAGACGGGACTCTCTCTAAATTTCGTACTCTCTCTCTATCAGCTTCGGTTCTCTCTCTAACCAAGTCTCAAATTCAAAATCTGAATTGTGAAAATGAACCCTAAAATGAACCAAACCTCAGATTCAAAACTTTGTCCCCAAATTTGTTTCCACGTCATTATTCTTTTTAAAAATTGATTTCCACGTGGACCATTCACATTTAAACACGTGTCCCGTGTCTAAATGTTGTCCAAAACTGTTGTTCATATATCATTTTCCTATTTGAATTGTATTTTCTGTTTTGGATTTTATTTTCACGTCCCATGACCAAGACTTTCTCTTATACATTATGCATAAAAAAAAAGTTTTTTTAACAATTATTTTAATAACTATTTGACAATATTTACGTGAAAGTTTATAATTGATCCGTTTTAAATATTTTTTAAACATAAATTCAAATAGACCAATAAAATAATGACACGTGTGTAATAAAAAAATTGTCAAAATATCAACATCTTTATATATATATATATATATATATATATATATATATATATATATATATATATATATATATATATATTCGTCTAGAAGCAACTTGGAGTTGAGTCATCCCTTACCTGGAAAGTGCAGATGCCAAAGGCATGGAGTAACAGTGAGCAACAAATAGAAAAGGAATATTCCAGTATACTTCTTCAATTGCCATAGAGCTACCTCTCTTTCTACTATATAAACAGTCTCCTTCATTAACATCACACCGCGGCACCATCATCTTCTTCTTCTTCTTCAGGCTTCTTATTTCTCATCATCATCTTCTTCTTCAGGTTTCTATTTCTGCGTTACTCCTCCTCCTCTTAATTCTGCTGTTTACTTTTAACCTCCGCTCTCAACTTCTGTAGCATTGTGGTTAGATGATGCATACTAGTATTTTACACAGTAAATATAGTGTTATGTTCTACTCTTATACTTAAGATTTATATATAGAGGTTGTTTGAGTATCTATGATATTTTCCTTTTAATTAAATTTTTTTCATTTTAATTCATGTTCTTTTATGTTTAAACTACAAAAATACTTCTTCTCAAGGATAGATATTTTAGTTTAAAAATATTGTTTTTTATATGAAATGTAAATGATTAAGTCATACTTAAAAGAATGCCTTGATAAGAGATTTTGCTTTCAAATATAGATTTGATTATTTTTTATTATTTTCATGTTGAAATTATGTAACATAGTTTTAATATATATTTTTATATTTAGAAGTCAAAAAGTATACTTTTTTTTAAACGTAACTTTAGTGTACATTTAAAATACTATTAATTACTCATTTATATGAGTTTCAAATCAATAAGTACGGTGACTTGAGAAGGAAAATATCCAATCAAAAGTTCAACTTTAAGATGAGTTATGATTAGGTTGAAATTTCAGTCACACGTTAGAAACGAAGAGTTGTGGTACAATAATTGGCCAAAGGCTGATAAAGCAAATTTTGAATAGTTGTCAGATATGACCATTCATTTATTGTACTCATTTCTTATCTTCTTTTTAGGTCAATTTCACAGTTCTCATATTTTCATTTTTTTTAAAATAAAAGTTTTTTCTTTTCTCTCCCTTGTAAAATTCAGTTTCTCATCTTATTAGGCGTTCAAGTTTTATTTGGCAAATTCTTACGGAAAAAAATATTTTAATACAAAATACACGTATTATTTTTATTATTTTATTATTTTGTTAATGTATTTTAGACTAATTAAAAAATTGACACATACATTATGTCGAAAACTTTATGTTAAAATATCATTGGCCGTTATTGTTCACAGGACATTTCTCCTGTTGGCAGGAATTGTCTGAAACGACATTAATATATGGAAAAAGTTTTTTTAATTTTTTTTATATCATATATGTCATAGTTTGTAATTGATATATTTTAAATATTTTAAAAAAAATAAATTCAAACATATTAATAGAATAATAATATATTTTTTATTGTAAAAAAATTGTTAAAATATCAAATTCCTTGATATATTAACTTTTTACCGACGTAGTCAATTCAACTTTCATCACGTTTTTTTAACCTACAAAGATAAAGATAGTGATACAGAACATTTTGTCATCTGTTCTTTTTCTTCTCCATGCGTTGTCTGTATATTTCTAAACGTGTACAATTACTTATAGTTTACTCAACAATGATGTGACATAAAAAGTTTAAAAAGAATTACAAAAGTTTATATAAGTTTTTATTTTTCCATCACATACTTATATACATTTTGCTATCCAACCATTACTATTCCGTAAATTCACTACTAAAATTTCCGTATATTTTACTAACATTTTTTAAGTTGTATGTTTTTTTTAATGCTTAGCAATATATGCATTAAAATAATTTAAAAAATAAAATAATTGATCATTCAACGATTATCATTTTAACCTTTTTTTTTCATAATATATATATATATATATATATATATATATATATATATATTATTACATATTTAATAAATTGATAAAATAATGTGGAAATGATATCAGCCTACAAAAACAATTTAAATAAAAATTAATAAAATAATACACTATATAATGAAATTTGTATTTATTCTACGTCTGTCTACTTCCTTTTCTTTTTTTCTTTATTTATACTAAGAATGTATATGCTTGTGTTGGGAATACAGTCTCTCAATATAGAAAAATCATTCTGGGCAATATCTAATACAGGAAAATGGCGGACTCTTCAACTCCAACATCAGAGTCCAACCATACCATAATATCCAATGCAGATCCTTTGAATGCTCCTGACCTTTTCTTTTTACAAGAAGAAAATGGTAAAAATTATCTTTCAAAAATAACTTTCCTAGTTCATCTTGGATAAAACTATTTTGGATTAACTATGTTTTTAGTTTTTTGAATTTAAATGTGAAATTAATTTTTTTTTTTCAAATTTCCATACATTTTTATTATCAAACTTAAAAAATGAATGGACGTAGAACTTTTAACCTAATAACACTAATTTTATTTGAGTTACTAAATAGGGTTATAAAATAACATCTGAATTTGAATGTGTCAAAACCTTAAACACATATAACATTGGTCAAATATCAAAGCAAGAGAGAACACATGAAAGATCTCTTTGTTTAGAATTGCTTACTTGTATTATGCAATCCTCTTTTATTAAATAGGCAATACATAATACTTTTATATTAATATTAGATATTGCAAGAGATATGCAACAAAGAGAGAGATTATAGGAGATTTTCTATTTATAGAAAGTAATGGCTAATAAATCCTAGTAGTATAATGTTGTCCAGACAAGACTTTGATAAATATATCAGTAACTTGAATATTAGTGGTAGGTAGAGAGATGACAGTGTTGATCAAGGCTTATCGAATATAATGATAATCTACTTCAATATATATTTTGTACATTTATGAAACATTAGATTTGTAGTAATCTGAATAGCATTCGTATTATCCGCGAATAGGTGTAGATATATATCCAAGAAAAGACCCAAATTTATAGATGTTTACTCCAATCCCAAGATACCCACAAGAAACAACATTAGAATCCAAGAAAAGTGTATGGTTTAGAAACCAAACTCTGATACCATATCAAAATATCAAGGAAAGAGAGAGCATATGAAAAATATCTTTGCTTAGAATTGCTTGCTTGTATTATGAAACTGTCTTTTCTTAAATAGGGGAGCATAGAATATTTTTACATTAATATTGGTGATGACGAGATATGAAAATGGATCATAGATTTCCTATTTACAGAAAATAATTGTTGATAAATCCTAATATCAATCTATAAAAGGTAAAAATAATCTAATAAAGACAAAAAAATATATGTTAACAAACACGTCAACAAAATTGAATAAAATTGAGTTTGAAAAACTATATTCATTTATTTTTTAAGTTTAAAAATCAAAATGTATGAATTCTAATTTCATATATAAATTGTAGAACTAAAAATATATTTAATCCAATTATTTTTTTATGTTGTAATGTGACAAACCAAAATATATTATATATTTTTTTGAGTTTGTGATTTTTTTTTTATTCGTAACACACATATAAGGAAGGCAATTGCATATTATCTATGTTTCAGAGGAAAGAATGCACCCATTTTTTAAATTATGCGCGCCCCTTTACAAATATGGTATGAAAGGTGATTGGGCAGCAGCTAAACGGATCTTAGAAAACAATGAGAATGAGAGACTGAAACGTGCTGCAATAACAAAAGGTTGGAGTACACTGCTCCATGTTGCTGCAGGTGCTAACCATTCTCACTTTGTGAAAGAGCTGCTAGGCATGCTCCAAAATGAGGACGTTTCATTGCAAGATATCAAGGGCAACACTGCTTTCTGCTTTGCTGTATCATCTGGAAACATGAGTATTGCTAAGTTATTGCTAGGTAGAAATCAATACTTGCTAAAAATCAGAGGTGGCGGTGGACACCTACCTATCCAGTTTGCTGTCATGCAAGGAAAATGTGAAATGACATGGTTTCTGTATGGCGAAATCAACGGAGACGAATTCGAAGAACCTGATAGGAAATCCTTGTTTTTCTCTAGTATTAAAACCGGCAACCATAGTAAGCATTATTTATTTTTAAGTCACTGTACTGTTGATGTTCTTTATTAATTCTTTAAAATTTAAGACAACATAAGCAATGTGCTAAGTAATAGATAGTTAAGAATTAATTTTCAAGATTTATTTGAGCGTACAATAACTCAATATACATTCACTATTAAAGTCTGTTAAAATTTATGAAATTAGGAAGATATTATTACTTTGAAATTAATTAATCTTACAAATAACTCCATATTTTTTTAATCAATTTTACTAAGATATTTTAAGAATATGTTTCAGGACATAGTGATTAAATACTTATTCATATACTTTCTAGGGTTTGCTTTAGTAGTGGCCAAACGCTGGCCAGACCTAGCTTGGGCACGTGATCAGAATAATGACACAGCTCTGCATATCTTGGCTTTCAATCAAGTCCCCTTACATTCTTGTTCTCATTGTCCTGATATTGCAGATCCCATAAGGATCAACCCCGGTAAATTCTTACATTCACCAATAAGTGGCTTTGAATTTTACATCTTTAGTTTAGTAACAGATTTTTTATCTTTCAGGAATGAAAAAACATGTGACTTTCCAATTGGTTAAACATCTCTGGGAAAATATTCTTCTCAAAAAAAGGATCTCGGAAGTAATTCCAATCATAAGTGAACCTTTCCAGGCATTATTTGATGCAGCAGAAATTGGTAACTTTGGATTCATATCAGAGCTTATTAGTGCTCACCCTAGTTTGATATGGGAAGTTGACAACAAAAATCATAGTATAGTTCACACGGCAGTTTCACATCGCCATGCTAACATCTTCAATCTAATACACGAGATAGAGTCCCAAAAGGATCTCATAGTAGCATGCATGGTCAATCTAAGCAATCCTTCATCTTCTGAACCTGTAAAAAATAACACTTTATTGCATTTGGCTGCAAAGGTAGCTTCCCCACATCAACTTGAATTAGTTTCTGGAGCCGCACTTCAAATGTGCCTTGAGATAATATGGTTTGAGGTAACCAATTAGCTTTGCATACATTACTTTTTCAAATGGAACTATTCTCTTTACGTGTTTTACTCCAATACCAACACATTTCAATCCTATGTGTTATAAAATTCATTTATCATTTGAATTCAATTCATCACCATCTTCTATACTTACTCTTCAACGTATATGTGACAGGAGGTGAAGAAGATAATGCCTCCACATCTCATAATAGTGAAAAATTCTGATGGCATAACTGCTCGAGATTTATTCACAAAAGAGCATGAAAAATTGCGAAAAAAAGGAGAAGAGTGGATGAAACGTACTTCTGAGTTTTGCATGCTTATCTCAACTGTTATTGCTACAGCAGTGTTTTCTGCTGCCATTAACATACCAGGTGGTATTAATGATGGAACAAAAAAACCAAATTATTTGAACCAAACATCATTTTTGGTATTTGCAATATCAGATGGAGCTGCTTTCATCTCCTCTTCAACTGCAATATTAATATTCTTGTCTATTCTCATGTCACGTTATGCTGAGTATGACTTTTACAAGTCATTACCCTTGAAGTTGATATCTGGACTCATAACTCTATTCATCTCGATAGCATGTATGATGGTAGCATTTGCCAGTTCCTTCTTCATAACATACAACTACGGTTCGAGGGTTATACCAGATTTAATTGGAGTACTCGTTTTTCCACCCTTGTTTTTGTATATTGGTCTGCAACTTTCTTTATGGTGCGATATCATATATTCAACTTTCTATTGTAGGACTCTATTTCGATCAACCAAACCAATGATCTATACTATTAAAGATGTGTAATAAACTCTTTGCTCGATATGTATATTAATTTTAAGGTGATTATTGGGAGACTTTTGTGTTGAAATGAGACAGAATGTGTCTGTTAAAAAAAACCAAAAGAATATTATATATATATATATATATATATATATATATATATATATATATATATATATATATATATATAAAGAATTATATTACGGAAGATCGATGTAAAAATTATATATAAACATAACCTTAGTTAATTTAATATTATCTTTTATTTATATATTAAACTTAGCTCACATTTTTTTATTATAAATATGATATTTAATATATAAAAAATTAATTTCATACATGATTCTTATTATATTCAACTCATTATTTCTTATATACAAATTAATTTATATTTCTTCTATTATAAATATAATATTCTATATATTTAAAATAAAAAAGTTAATTTCATATAATATAAGGATAAAATGGTCTTAAAAATATAAAGTTTTGTATTTTTCCAAAAAAAAGAAAATAAAAAGTAAGAATAGTATTAAATGAATATAAAAATATAAATGTGTCAAAGAATCTTTATCGTTGTTAAATATGTTATATTTTGAATCAATCATCTTGTAATATTCTCCGCATTCATAGTGTATTTGTCTGATTGCCTATACTAAGATAAAAGATAAAGATGGTGAGTGTAGTTTAATTCGTAAAAAAAAAAAAAAAAGAGTGTGTGTGTGTAATCTAGAGTAAAAAATAATCTAATAAAAACTAATGAAGATATCATAAACTACATTAACATCCCCCTCAACCAATACAATAAACCCAAAATCTTAAAACCGATGGTGGTGTTGAGACAAGGCTTTCGTGTAAATATATCAACAACTTCAAAATCAATTGAAATGTAAGGTAAAAAGATGAGAGTGTTGGTCAAGACTTTCCGAATATAATGAAAATCTACTTTAATATGCTTTGTATGTTCAGGAAACAATATGTTCAGGAAACAATAGATTTGCATCAATCTGAATAAAACTCGTATTATCGACATAAACAGGTGTATATGTAGGATTATAAGAATTTTCCTATTTACAGATATTAATAGTTGATAAATCCTAACAATAATTTATAAAAGGTAGAAAATAGTCTAATAAGACATAAGAAAATACCTTAACAAACATGTGATATTGTTTTAATAAAGTTGGATTTGGAGGGCTAGATCCATTTACTTTTAAAGTATGAGACCAAATAGTGTATTAAAATTTGAAATAAGAATAACTTCTAATTTCGCATGTAAGTGGAAGGATTAAAAGTATATTTAATCCATTTATTTTTTAATGTTAATATGATAGACTAAAATATTTTATACATTTTTTTGAGTTTGTGAATTATTTTTTGTATACGTAACACATACATATAAGGAAGGCAATTGCATATTATATTTGTTTCAGGGCAAGGAATGCACCCACTTTTTAAATTGGATTATGTTATTTTAACACAACTTTTTTGACACATTTTGACACACACACGTGTCAAGCTGCCATTGGTTGGATTATTTTTTTTTTCAAAAATATGGGCACCAAAACGAAAAGAGTTTGAAAATTTTTTCTTTCCAAATATACCTTTTGCCTGTTTTTGTCTCAGATTTCGTTCTCTCTCACATTTTGTTGTCTCCTGCGTCGTTCTCCCCCTGCTTCCTCTATTTGACGGTTGGTTAGTGGTTCTCCGTTCTCGGTGATTGGTGGAGATGGGAAGTCCCGAACAAAAGCTTCGTTGGAGCAAGGTAAATGCGTTGTTGGGTTTGATATGGTTTTGGGTTTGGGTTCTTGGGTTCTTGCGATGTTGCGTTCTTGTTGTCGGTTTTCGTTGATGTTGTGGTTAGGGTATTTGGTTTTTGGTTAGGGTATTCAGTTCTTGCTTCTTAGTTTTTGGGTTTTTTTGTTATTTCCTTTTGTGTTTACATTTGTTTTATTTTTGGTTGAACAGTTGACGGTTCGTTATTATTTTTCAACGATGTATGTTTGCACTTTGAACGAGTACTTGACGGATGAGCAATGGTTCGTCATTATTTCTCAGACCGAACATGGTGGAATGTCGCAGAACACACCAGATGTAATGTGCAACACCAAACCACAATTGAACACCTATGTGAGGATGGGAAGAAGAATGCGTTATAAGAGCCAAGCCTTGAGGACACCATACACAGGAATTGTAGGACCTAGAAAGAAAAATTAGTGATTATTGTATGATATTTTGAATAGGACAAGAACTTGATGTTGAATAGGACAAGAACTTGATGTTGTAATTAAACCTATATCTTGCAATATATAGTAGATGAATGTTAGGTTGCATGTATTTATGTTATTGAAGTGGTTTATATTTTGATTTGGTATACATTTTAAATTTTGAAGAATCCATTTTTTGGAAGTGATAATGTTAGTGATATAATGAATTTGAATAAATTGGTGAAGAGGATGGTGCTAAATTGTGTGTTGTAATTGTTTACTATTGTGTTGTAATTTCAATTTTTAACAACCTGTTGAACATAACGAGGCACCAATGAAAACATAAGGGACCACAACTGAAGTTCTGCCATGTCTAGTGCAAAAACCTACATTGTAATCGATTACAAGGGATTGTAAACGATTACGAGTGTCTAAATTGGATTCTGCACATCCTGTTGAACTGAAGGAGCCACCAGTGAACACGTGGGGCCCCACTGGTGAATAGCAGTGTCTTTTGACCCAAGTCCAGTTGTTTTAGTTGTAATTTTATGTTCTTTAGTGAGGAATGACTGCATCTTAATGTTTTGGGTCCCCCAAGATGGAGGTGCGGACCACCTATTGAGAGATTATAGTGTTAAGTGAAGTTTTGCCATGTCTGGTGCAAAAAACTGCATTGTAATCGATTACAAGGGGTTGTAAACGATTACACATGTCTGAATTGGATTCTGCACATCCTGTTGAACTGAAGGAGCCACCAGTGAACACGTGGGAGACCACTGGTGAATAGCAGTGTGTTTTGACCCAAGTCCAGTTGTTTTAGNTGTAATTTTATGTTCTTTAGTAAGGAATGGTTGCATCTTAATGTTTTGGGTCCCCCAAGATGGAGGTAGGGACCACCCATTGAGAGACTATAGTGTTAAGTGAAGTTTTGCCATGTTTGGTGCTAAAAACTGCATTGTAATCGATTACAAGGGGTTGTAAACGATTACGCGTGTCTGAATTGGATTCTGCACATCCTGTTGAATTGAAGGAGCCACCAGTGAACACGTGGGGGACCATTGGTGAATAGCAGTGTCTTTAGACCCAAGTCCAGTTATTTTAGTTGTAATTTTATGTTCTTTAGTGAGGAACGATTGCATCTTAATGTTTTGGGTCCCCCAAGATGGAGGTAGGGACCACCCATTGAGAGATTATAGTGTTAAGTGAAGTTTTGCCATGTCTAGTGCAAAAAATTGCATTGTAATCGATTACAAGGGGTTCTAACGATTACACGTGTCTGAATTGGATTCTGCACATCCTGTTGAACTGAAGGAGCCACCAGTGAACACGTGGGGGACCACTGGTGAATAGCAGTGTGTTTTGACCCAAGTCCAGTTGTTTTAGTTGTAATTTTATGTTCTTTAGTGAGGAATTGCTGCATCTTAATGTTTTGGGTCCCTCAAGATGGAGGTGGGGACCACCCATTGAGAGATTATAGTGTTAAGTGAAGTTTTGCCATGTCTGGTGCAAAAAAACTGCATTTTAATCGTTTACAAGGGGTTGTAATCGATTACATGTGTCTGAATTGGATTCTGCACATCCTGTGGAATTGAAGGAGCCACCAGTGAACATGTGGGGGACCACTGGTGAATAGCAGTGTGTTTTGAATGTTGTATGTGATTATCTAGTGTTTTACTGTCCATTAAGTACGACTTTATTTCACTACTTAAGATTTTGTCAAATATAATACAGGAAACATTGGTTGTTCAATGTCATGGACCATTGTACGTTGACGTTGTTCATTGGTTGTGTTCCCTTTCGGAACTCACACTCCCTCTTCATTCTGCACATAACCAAAGGAGGACACAAACATTGGTTGTTCATTGTCATGGACCACTGTATGTTGACGCCATTGCAACTACACATATTTCATACAAATAAATCAATGGCGGTGGATTAGGGTTCACAAAACACAAAAAAATAAAGACAACAAAAATAGACCAATGTTCGAGAAGCGAGACAATGAGAAAGAGAGCGACAACGCGAAAGACACCCAAACCCAAAACGAAACAAAGCCACAACACTAAACAAACCCAAAACGAGGAAAAAACTTAAGTGAAAACGCGAAAGACACCCAAACCCAAAACGAGAAAGAGAGCTTACCGATACACAATGATTGCAAAAGACCTCTTTTGGTTGCCTTTGGATGAGACGACGCGTTAGGGAGCAATGTGAGAGATGAAGCAAATGGAAAAAGGAGGAGGCGAATGGAGAGAGGAGGAGGTGACAGACCCAAGCCAAATTGAACGAAGGATAAAAATGAAACCGCGAAAATTAAATTTCATATATTTCGTTTTCCAAAATTACCCTCAAGATCATTTAAAAAAGAGTTGAGTTTCTTCACCCAAACAACCAACAGAACGAGGCCATGTGACGTGTGTCAAAAGTGTGTTAAATGAAGAGTGTCAACGAAACATTTTCCTTTTAAATTTTGCATGCGCCTTTACAAATATGGTATAAAAGGTAATTGGGAAACAGTTAAACGAATCTTAGAAGACAATGAAGACAATAAGAGACTGAAACATGCTGCAATAACAAGGGGTTTTCCTTACAAATGGCCGAAAAGTGGCCAGACCTAGCTTGGGCACGTGATGAGAATGATGACACAACTTTGTATATCTTGGCTTTCAATCAAACCCCCTTACATTCTTGTTCTCATTGTGCTGATATCAGATGGAGTTGCTTTCATCTCATCTTCAACTGTAATATTAATATTCTTGTCTATTCTCATGTCACGTTATGTTGGAGATGACTTTTACCAGTCACTGCCCTTCAAGTTCATTTATGGACTTCTAACTCTATTCATCTCCATAGCATGTATGACGGTAGCATTTGACAGTGCTTTCTTTATAACATACAACTATGGTTCGTGGATTCTACCAGATTCAATTGCAGCACTTGTTTGTCTACCATTATTTTGTATATATTTCTGCAATATTCGTTATGGTCAGATATCATATATTCAACCTTCAGTTGTAGGTCTCTGTTCGTCCAACCAAATGTATGATTTATACATGATCTATATTATTAAAGTATAACATTGTAAAAAGTGTATATATATATATATAATAAACTTTTTATTCAAGATGTTTATTCTTTTTATTGTGTTGTTTTATCATTATACAAAACCTTTGTGTTGTGGAGCACACAACTAAACGTTTTGTGTTGAAATTGAAATGAGGCAAAATGTGCCTTTTAGAATATGACTACAAGAAACATTATTATGCTGATATTTAAGCTTACTTGCTACTTGTTGATAGGTTTTGGCAACCATGCTTCTTGTTGATAAGTCTTGGTAACTTTTGTGTTCTTTGTTGAATTATTTTCCTTTTTGATAGGTTCATGGTTTGGACCCAAGTTACCACTTACTCTTTTTAGATCAAAATTAACACATATAGGTTCATACATAGGTTCATTTGATATAAATTTTTTTATAAGAGATATATTAAAGTATAATGCAAATTTTAGAAGAATATAAAAAATCTTAAGATATAAGTGCGGTAGATAATTGTCTTCTTACTTTAGTGTATGTATAATATAAATTGATTTAGAATAACTATTATATCTGTTAAAAGTGATGGAAGGATATATAAGAAGAATGTTTTAATTATATATATAAACATTTTTATGTAGTAAAGGAATCTATCTCTAAAATAATATTGTATATAATTGTCTTAATTGGCAAGGAATAATATATAAAATATTAATATTTATCGAAGAGGAAAAGAAACAATACATTGTGGGAGTAGTTTACACATCGTGCAGGAAGCGAGGTGCTGCATTTAATTGCAGTCTCCCTACGAAATGCAGTTGTAAATATACCAACAATTTAATCTTTTCTTTGAGTTTATATTCATTCCTAAGCCAAACACGTTATGATTTCTATAACTATTTCTTCAAACACTTCAAGTGTCCTTTCATCTTCCTGAAACTCATTGAAAAAATCAGTTAAAGTCGCCAACAATTTATCTTAGAACTTTTCATAGAAAACGTTTTCTTTTTATTCAAATATTACAATGAAATCTCTACACGTATAACATAATGAAACTGTGAAATGAGAACATCAGAAATTTCACTTCAATTTAAGTTATCAATACTTAAATTCAGGAATTCAAATTTTCAAAGTTCAAATACTTTGTTTCGTGTGATTATCAAAATCCAGTTCTGCAAAAGAGCCTTAATTTACTCTGAGTTACACAGGAAGTTCCTTTATGCAATGGTCTATAAATCAAATGGGGTTTCAAGAATCACATCCAAAACAAAACAGAATAGAATTTGTACTCATATTGTTCTTTAAGAATGAGTTCATCAAATCGTCGTTATACCACCAAGTAAGGGTTACACAGATGAGTTAATCATCTTCATTTTCTATTTATTCTTTAAATATTTATAGTTCTAACTTGTTGAGGAGAGTAAAACAATATTTCAATTAAATTGGAGGCATTTAGTTTCCTTATATATATATATATATATATATATATATATATATATATATATATATATATATATATATATATATATATATATATATTAGTTACTTTTATCTAAATGTTTGACACTTATGATGCAAGTGATGAGGAAGACGCACAAAAGGTTTTGGGTCAAGATGGACAATTTTCTAACGGGAATGGTGCTAGTAAAGGAGAAGGAAAAAAACCTGAATCCGGCTCGTCAGACCATCTGAAACATCCTTCAGAGACTAAAGATCCAAAGGGTCCAAGAAGCAAAGCTCGAAATTAAACAATACCAAATCACAAACAGGTAAGAATATTTCACCAAATTTTCTTATTTTGCAGCACCTGTTCCTTCGCAGTTACATCAGTTTTCTTTTTTAACTCTTTCTGCAGGTTTACTTTCAAGTGCTTATGCGGAAAGAAAATATGCAGCAACTTGAAGATTCAATGTTCTTATTTCCAACTTCGTTTAGAGTATAGTGTTTACAAACTAATGTGACCTAAGAAATAAGTCTACGTTGTTATTAGTTAGTAAGTTATGATTTGGGATTCACATGTCTTTATTTATATTTGCACAAGTTTGTATTTGTATTTGATAAAGTAGCATCTTATAATAAGATTCAAGTTAAAAATGAGATGTGGGTTGGTTGGATTTTTGTGGATATACGTTCTAAATATCTTTATATATATATAGATCATTAAGGAGCTATATATTAATAACCTGATTATCTTGCAATTCAACTTGTTATTTTAATTATTTACTGTGGTTCAGTGCCAAATTTTTAAACAAAAAGAAAAAAAAAAGAAAATCCAACAACGAAAGAGTGACATCTTTGGTAAATTTATTACTAGGAGTGGGCAAATCGAACTGAACTGTACTGCACTGCTAAAAACTGAACTGAACTATAAAACAGTTCAGACAAACTGAACTGAACTGTAAAACAGTTCAGACAAACTGAACTGAACTGTTTTTTGTTTTATCAAACTGAACTGAACTGAACTATACTGAATTGTACTAAATTACAGTACGAACTGAACTGAACTATTAACTGAATTGTAAACTACACTAACTGAACTATTAACTGTACTGTAAACTGCACTAACTGAACTAAACTATTAACTGAATTGTAAATTATACTAACTAACTATTAACTGGACTGTAAACTGCACTAACTGAACTA
>NW_014543984.1:0-19438 GCF_000741045.1 Vigna radiata var. radiata | reverse complement strand
GAGAAGATGTAAGAGTATATACAGTTCTCACAGTTAACTGAACTGTAACTGTTATAAGTTCAGTTTTTAAAAACTGAACCATAAAATAGTATACTGAACTGTTAGTAAAAGTGGATCAGATACTTTTAGTATAATATAGTACAGTTAACTGCAGTACAGTACAGTTATTTTTGAACAGCCCTATTTATTACACCATAGAAGGATAATGAACTCCTTTGCGAACTACTCACAAAGTGTGTTCAAAGAAGAAGGAGAAGAAGACATAAAAGGAAACATCTCATTGTAGACTTAAATCCCAGTTTACCCTAATTTATTTGCTTCTTTATTTACTATGTAATTACTTCTAAATAATATGATATCATTTCAAATTTCTCTTGCAGTAAAAAGGCTTGATTATTGCTATTAGTTGTAAAAAAATTCATTGCCTTCCTTTTTTTATATATTAAGGAATGTACTAATGATTCGAGTATTTTTCTTCGTATTTTTGTTGTACGAAGTAGACGGTGCATGGTGTTTGCGGAATCTCAGTAGTTTTCGAAGCAAAGCATGGTGATTTACCATACATTTGTGTGTGAAAACACAGCCTGAGTCGTCATTAAGGTAGCTTGAGGAAGAAGCATAGTTAAGGTTTTTGGAACAGTAGCTTGCAAGTTGAATGTTGAATGAGAGGAACAGTCAAAGATATTAAATGAGGTGTTCTGAGTTCTATTATATGTTCTCATTTTCTCTCACCGTAACAATATCAATCGATATTATAATAAATAAACAATCCGCGTCTTTACCACATGTCTTGCCTCATAATCTAGCATATTGTTTTTAAAATATAGTTATTTATTTTATGTGATTCATTCGTTTAACTAAATTTAGAGATTATATAAATGTATTTTATAAAAATATAAATACAACTATACTGTTATAGACAAAAGAAAAGCTAGCAGTGAATTAAGTTTTATAACAGGGATCAGTGTTGGGGTTTTTTTATCCATCTTGAGGTATGAATTCATATAAAATAATTCGACATCACTCTTGGTTTTTTTTATTGGATTTTCACCAAAGGTTATGCCTTTATCACATGCCTTGCCTCGTAACTCTAGCATATTTACAATATTGTTTTTGTAAAAGGTTGAAATGTCCTACCATGACCCTCTTCTCCCTTCTCTCTTTTGTTACCTTTCACTTTATATTAGTGAGACAAAAGTGTATTGTTGGCTGCAAAATCAACGGTAAATGTATCGATTATAACGTAATAAGTAATAAATATCATTCTTTCTCAAGAAAACTATACAACATTCGACAATTCTTACATTCAATAACTTAACCACAAAGTTCACAAAAACACAAGAAACTATTTTTGATATTTTCATCAAACAGTTATTGTGCAAGAAAATGTAACATTATTTAAAATTTTGTTGAGACTAAAGTTCATCCACTTCTTTCATGCATTAAAATTCATCTCAATTGCATATTCATGTCAAAATCAAATCACAAGCATACTCAAATTTTATCCCTAGTAACTTTGAGTCTATGATAACTCATTGATTTCCAATTCCTTGAATTATAAAAAAGCAATCATACATTAAGTTCAAGAGTCTAACATTACTAATGAACAATGTTTTATTCTTACATATAAGCTTCATTAAGTATCCAATTTGAGTTCTAGATTCATGTTATATTTCTCAATAGATCAAGAACCATAAATCAAGCATGAAATTAATCTACAACAAACATTAAGCATGAAAATTGAACACTGACATGAATTGAAAAAACATAGCACAAAATTACACAAGAACAAGTAGGGTTAGCCCTCCATGGTGGAGAACATATGATTTTACAAATTGAAGAGACATGAAAGAAATGGAAACCATAGAGAAGATGTAAGTCGTTTCCCAAGGTTCTTGGCAATTTCTCCATGCTTTAATTGTATCTCCTTTCGCATCAACACCTCAAATTCATAGCTCCTCTCCTCACCAATCTTAAGAAGGGAAAAACACCATGAATGAAGATTGAATAACCAAAGAGGATTGAGAGAGTTTTCCAACACCCCAAACAACCTTCAAGGGTTTCTCTCAATCACCCTAGGTTGAGAGTAAAGTGAGGGAGGAAGAAAATTCTCCAAATGCTTACGAGAAACATGTTTAAATATCTTATTTTGACATGTCAGTAGTGTTGTCACTCAATGTCATATTAGATCGCTAAGCACCATAAGTTAAAACGTGAAAGGAACTCATTGTCCAACCGTTGCTCAACACCACTTTTATGTCGCTCAACGCTTCTGTTGTGTAGCTCAACGTTTGGTTTCTTTGCAAGTTTGGTAGTTCATTGACTTTGCAGTGTTCAGTGCTATTAAGCATGAGTTACTTTGAGTTGTTGTTTTTTTTCCTCCACTACAAATGTTTCCTATTAACTTATATAGCATTTATAAACAATGAAATTAGAAATAAAACAAATATAAAAAAACTAAAATACAAAACAATACATTAAACTTAAGCTAAAACAAAATTAAAACTAAGAAAAAATTTATTTATTTATAACAATAGACACACAGAAAGACGTAAAAACGGACATTATTATTATGTAAAAGGACACTTTGACGCTCTAATCATGATTACATCAAAGACAATAAATGTAATAAAAATTGAATGAATTGTCTTAGCTCCTAATCAGTACACATTTTTATATTTGTTTCATGGGGTCTTCCGGATGGGTCTAGGTGAGATATGCCTAGTCTCTAACCTAGAACCTTTGTGGTTAATTAACTCAAATGTTAATCGATTGATTAATTTTAATGTCATCCTTAATTATGGCCAAAATAAAGTCCTTTACAAGGGAAAGGTAACTGAAATAAGAGTTTGTTAACCAGGACAGAGTAAAGGTCACCCTTGTTTGGGGCCGTTTAATCCAATCGATCTAACTCAGTATTTTAAACACGGCCCCTACAATCTTACATTCCAATAGTTGAGTATCTTCAAGCCTATCAATTTATTTGCATATCTCTTCACTTTGAACCCACTCCTCAAGTTTTTCCTCAATATTATAGTACTTGTCTTAGATACACTACAACATTTTTAGCTCTACGCAACACTAAATTTGTCCACGAATATAAAATCGTTGCCTAAACATGAAAAAGCCAATGATTTTAACATCGATCAAGGAAGAGGTGAATGAGAAAATGTAAAAACATTACATAAAATAAGAATTTTAACTATCACTTTTTGCAGTCGCTAAAACTTTCAAACAGTGGCAAAAACATTTACTGGTCAATTAAAATTGTTTTCATAATAATGTGAGGATGTATTAATCCAAAAACATTATAAAGAAAACACAGAATAATGGAATATTTTATTGTTTGGCAAATAAAGCAGCAATTCACTCTTATTTACTACGGAAAACCAAAGATGAGAGAACGCGTAACCTAAAAGGTGAAAGAAGAAGGCAATGGTGTTATATATTTGTAAGTAAGAAAGTTTGAATTGTTATAACCACGTTGGCAACTTATGACTCATCATTAATCTTTTCTTTCAGTTCATATTCATTCATAAGCTAACGTGTTGTAAATTCTATAACTATATCTTCAAACACTTCAAAGGCCTTTCGTCTTTCTGAAATTAAGTGGAAAAATCAGTTAAACTCGCTAACAATTTATCTTTCAACATTTACTCATCATATTAATTTAAAATCAAATTAATGATTTATCTAAAGAGAAAAAACAAAACTCAGTACTGTAAAAAATATTCAAGCAAGTGATAAAAGCAAAACGATTTAATAGAAAACATTGTATGAGTTTAAAAGAAAAAATAACAGGAGTCATTCGTCCTCTATTTTCTAAACAACAAATATAGAAAACGTTTTCTTTTTATTCATACATTACAATGAAATCTGTTACACAAACAATATAATATAATGAAACTATGATATTATAACATCAGAAATTTAACCTCAATTTAAGTTATCAAGACTTAAACTCAGGAAATCAAATTTTCAAAGTTGGAATACTTTGTTTCGTGTGATTATGAAAATCCAGTTCTGCAAAAGAGCCTTAATTTACTCTGAGTTACACAGGAAGTTCCTTTATGCAATGGTCTATAAATCAAGTAAGGGTTACAAGAATCACATCCAAAACAATACAGAATAGAATTTGTATTCATATTGTTCATTAAGAATGAGCTCATCAACCGATCGCTATTCCAGCAGGTAGTGTTAGAATAAGTTGAAATCTTAGAGTTTTATTAATAATTTTGTTTAAATCTTATTTTATTAGTTTTAGGTTTACTAATATTTGATTTGATTTAATAGAGATAAAATAAAGATGAGTAATTATGATTTTCTATTTATTTAAGTAGAATATTATTTTATGATAGAATAAGTATATTTTATTTTTAAGTGAATTGATATTTTATTGTCAATTTTTATTATTTGTACTCGGTCCAAGGCTCGATTTGCACCTATTTAAAGGTTAAGAAGGTTTAATGAAAATTATCCACAATGGATTAAAGAGTAAAATTATTTGTGTGGGTCACCGTTTTTAACACCTCCTCCTTGATAGATCCAAGAGGTAGTTCATCACCTTCATTTCTTTTTTAAATATTCAATATTCATAATTTGAGTTAGTTTTGTCCTCTATGCCTTTTCTTCAAACTCTGACACTATTCTGGAAATGATACAAGAGAGTATGAAACCTCACGCGAACATTTGACTGAGGGAAAATCTTCTAACCAAAAGGGTTCTAGCAAAGACACAGAGAAATCAAAGGAATCCACAGCATCTTATGTGAGCGAAAAGAAAGGTTCTGAAGGAAAAAAGGGTTCAAGAAGCAAACGTTGAAAGTAAACAATACCAAATCACAAACAGGTAACACCAATTTTTCTGAATTTGTAGCACCTGTTTCTTTGCACTTACATCAGTTTTCTTTTTTAATTGTTTTTGCAGGATTACTGGCAAGTACTTATGTAGAAGGAAAATATGCAGCAGTAAATTATACTATTACTTCAAAATATAATGTATTATTTCCATCTTGTTTAGAGTCTATAGTTTGCAAACTAATTTGAGAGAAAAAAAGAGTCTATATTGATCTTTGTTATAAGTAATTACAATTTGGGATTCACATGTACGTTTATTTATTTTTTTACTCAGATTTGTAATGTAGCAAGTTATAATAAAATTTAAAGTTAATAATGAGATGTGGGTTAGTTCAGTTTTGTTGATGTTCATTTTAATTTTTGTCATATAAATCATTAATTAAGCCCTAACCTGATTCTCTTGTAATTAGAGTTGTTATATTAATTATGCCAATGTTTTTCAGTGAGAAATTTTTAAGGACAAAATAAAGTTATAGAAACAAATCCAATAATAAAACAGTGACATCTTTGGTGAATTTATTACAATCATAAAAGATTTCCGTTCAAGGTTAGGAAGGTGAAATGTCAAAGTGCACTGAAGCAGGAGGAAGATGGTGCATGGTTTTGGGTAATGAGTTAGTTTCGAAGCAAACCGTGGTGAATTACCATAACATTTGTGCGTGAAAACGTACAGCTTGGTCTGTCATTAATTAGGTAGCTTGAGGAAAAGGAAGAGTTATAAGGGTTGTTGAAGATGAAGATGAATGTTGAATGAGAGAAAGAGTCAAAGATATAAAATGAGGTGCTGTGTTATAATGATAAGAGATTAAATACCAGTTAATTATGAAATTAATTTAATTCACATGTAGAACTTACATCTAATAAGTTTAATTATGTAAGAAAATTTCCGAGGAATAAGTAGCTGAATAACCTAGGAATTGCATTTGATATGAAATATGGTGTGAAAGAAAACACGGCGCAAACCGCATAATGTCATTTACGTCGTTTGACAATTCAAAAATAGATGGAAGCTTGCCACGTTTGCAATGAAACCGCGGAAAGAAGCTTGCAGCCGAAGAAACTGAGGATCAAAATTCAATGAACAAAACCAAACATTGTTTCTTATAACAACTTCAAGAGTTCTTCGAAGGTTGACAACCCATTTTGAAGCAGCTACTTAAGGCAGCATGAGTACTAAGGACATGATTCAAACTCATCTTGTGTATTACACAAGGCCTCCTCCTCCGACCAATAACCCCAAACCAACATCCTCAGGAACTCCATTGCCAACTATTCAGAATGTGTTTTCAAAGAAGAATGAGAAGAGGACTTGAGAGGAGACTTTTTTCCTAGTTTACCCTAATTTCTTTTGTTTTGCTATGTAAATGCTTGTAAAAACTTGATTATTCTTGTTGTTAGTCATTGTACAAAAATCATTCCCTTCCTTTTTTTTATATATTAAGAAATCTACCATGTGATTCCAGTATTTTTCTTCTGAAACATATAATTATTATGCATATAGTTTTCTGATCTCTGCAATATTTACACACAAATAGGCAATTTCTTTTTGGTAGACACGACCACCATGCATTTCATTCAAGAAATTCTTGCCGAGGGACACTGCTATTAAGGTAGCTTAGGGAAGAAGAAAGTTAAGGTTTTTGGAACAGCTAGCTTGCACGTTGAATGAAGAAGCAGTCAAAGATATGAAATGAGGGGTTGTGTGAGTTGTATTGTATTTTCTGAGAACGTAACAACGTTAATCAATATTATAATAAATTGCATCCGCGCTTATCACACGCCTTTCCTCATAACAACGGGATCAAAAGGCCTTTATTTGTGAAGTATTTATAGTATTAGTATGAAATGTGTATGGACTTTTCTATGACTAATATTTCCATATGGAAAATGATATTTTAACACCATTTTTTGACATCATTTTGACATTGCACACGTGTCAAAATGTGATTGGACGATTTTAAATTAAAAAAGTTGAAGCAGGGGTATATTTGGAAGAGAAAAACCAAAGTTTATTTTTTTTAATTTGAAATCGTCCAACCACATTTTGACACGTGTGTAGTGTCAAAATTGTGTCAAAAAATGGTGTTAAAATATCATTTTCCTTTGCATATAGGAGAGTTTAAGTAATTATCTTCAATCAAGAAGTTTTCTTTCACACAACTTAGGTAAAGAAAACTTTACTTAACAATATTCTATACACTAACAGGTTGGTTCATATTTTTGTGCATTAAAATAATACAAGTATACAAATACATATACCAAAGAAAGAAAATAAAGATATGATAAGTTCAGATGTTGTAACTTTTTAAAGAAAAATAAGACCTTTCCCACTTTTCTCTTGCTAACACCAAAAACAGTAAAGGAATTTGCAGTAAAAATTCCATGGGGTATTGTTGAAATTATTTGCAGTGTTTTAGGGTTTCACCATATTCTGCATCACTTGTATTGGCAAAACTGGTTTGGCCTTTGGATAAGCAATCAATGACGTGTCTGAGGTTTAGCTGGCACTGTCGGAGAGATCGAAATTGGTAAAGCTGTGTATGTTTTATTTAATTTGGCAGTGGCACTGACAGAAATTAATAGAATGAGCGCCTCCTCATCCTGAGACTTTGAATGAATCACTTGAAAAGCCTGTTGCTTAAAATCTTTCCCATTAGGGCTAAGCAAAAACGTCCTATTCGACCCAACTTTTTTTAATTTTTATTTAATTAATTATTAACAGATTGCTTATGTTTAAACTATTAAATTTTTTCATTTTTATTTTAATCTTTTTATGATTTTTAATTACTTTATCCTTTAATAATATAAATTTAAAAAATATCATATTAAATAAAAATGAAAAAAGTTAAAAAAGTTAAAAAAATTGTGATTAAGATTCATTTCTTTTCTCAAAAGTGGAATAAATGGATCTAATGAAAGTAAAAGAAAAAAACAACAACACAACACCTATATGGACTCAAACACAAGGGGACATAATCTGTTTTGGGCATGTTCAATAAGGAAGACAAACTCAAAAAATGTTACTTCACAAATCCAAAAAAAGAAAAAATATTGAATTGAAGGAACATTAGAGTTCGATTGTATTTTTCATCATAATTCCAATTTTTAATATTTCTAATTAACTGAAGGAACCATTTTTATTTAATTTAATTATTTTAATTAAAAACCTCTTTTTGGTTGTTAGCATAAACAAAAAGATTGTACAAATTTTTCTTTATTTTGAATTAAACATTTTCAATTAAAATATGAATCCAAAGTCATCAAGAGTTCTTACATATAAGTTTATATTGTTTACCTATTCTATCTAAGCAATTTATGATTTTGGAGAGTGAGGGGGTGTAGCTAGCTTCAAATGAAACACATGCTTCATTAATTTAGGAAGAATTTGTTCGAATAAGAGTAATGGTGTCATGCAATTCAAACATAGGAAATTAAATTGTAGAAAATTCAAGTAAATTAGGTTAGGTAACTAGTCTTCCTCTGAACAAACATGTGCAAGTGTAAAGCTGGACAATTTTCTCTGACCAAGCTCAAATTAACAACCAATTGGGAGGAAAAAGAAACGAAAAATGTGTTCACATAAGAAACATTCGACTTTGACCATGAAAATTAAAATCTAATATTCCTTCCGTTGACCATAAACAAATGGGAAAAGCAGAAACCAAAGGCCTATGAAGGACGATGTTATGGAACCTTCTACACTCTAAAAAGTTATATTTAGTAACAAAGATAACTTACATTATTTGGTCAATATCTATGAATAATTATAAAAACTGTATATATTTCTTTCTTTTAAATCTTGTTTTTTTATCAAATAAACACTTTTATTCAAAATAACAATATGTGATGAAATCTGTTACCTGGTATGGTTCGAACTTTTTTTTTTTTTTCTTTCCAATGATGTCTACCTTAATTTCGAACCCAAAGATGTAGCAAGAAATTAAAAAGTTTCACACATAAAGTCAAACAGTCAAAGACATGCCTCATTAAAGTCAAGTGATATTGGAAAATTATGCTTCCTAAAAAAGTTGTGATTTCTACAAACCAAAACCAAAGAGAAGAATATCACACGGCACGACCTTTTCTTAGTCACCATAAATCAAGTGTATCTTTTGCTTCCCACATGCAAGGTCAATTTTTCTATGTTACATAGTTTCCAACATATATATGCCATACGTAAGATATTGTTTTCCTGTAATTTCTATCAAATTACTTGGTAAGTTCCTTCCTTTGAATGTTGGCATGACTTCAATTTCATTACAAATGCTAAATATTTTCTATTATGTAAAACTGTTCGTGTTCCTTATTTTACTTTTGAATTATAGTTTTTATGACCAAGTGTTCTATACTTTAATATTTATAACCTCATTCTTTGATAGGAAAATAAATTGAAATGTAAATTAAGGTGAATAGCCTTGAATCAGTCTCTTGTAATAAAAAAGAATACGTATTGTTCACTTTCAAGTCCAAAGACTCTGTATTTGGGGATTATATTTTTTAATATATAGTTTAAGCTTTTATAAAATAAATATTTATATATTGACCATAAAAACCAGGGTAGTTTATGCCAGACCATATATATAGAAACGGAAAATATTCCTAGTAATCACAATCAGATTAATTACTTGGTAAGTTCCTTCTTTGAATGAAGGCTTAAAATCTTCCTTATAAATACCTCTGTGCGATATTGGAAGTGATGTGCCAAAAACCACACATAGCCATTGCTTAAGAAACTTTACTTTTGTTTTTCTAAACACCCTTACGTAAAATGAGTTCCAACAACACCAACATTCAGAACGCCATTTGCCCTACAAAACCGCCACCTACGACCACTGCCTCAACTTCTTCGTCAAGCTCCGGTCGAAAAAAGCCACCAACTACCAAGGACATATTTTATCCCAAGAATAGATGATTTTCAAAAGGTACTATCTATGATATAATAATTACGAATTATGCCATTTTTTTTTCTAGTTTTCTGTAGTTCAAAAAGTAAGCATCACCCATAAGTTGCTTCGTATACATTTCTCATATACTTATTTTGTTTTGATCTTCATGCAGGTTTACGTAGAAGGTTGATATAAATTGGAAGAAGTGATACTAAAAATAACAGAAGCATGGTGTTCTATGGCTTATTGTAGTAACTTTTTATTACTTTATTTGTTTTTGATTTTCAGTCAAATCTCCTTTTGAATATGAGATAACAGAATTGTGAGGAAAGTACTTCTGAAGTCAGTCAGAAAGAGATTAATAGAAGAATACTTTCTTTCTTTTTGGTCGGCGAAACTCATTGAAGAACTAATTTGAGGGTTCTTAAAATCTAAAATCAAATATACTAATACCAACAATGGACAACGTTGCAATCTGATAAAAATATTAGTGTATATAGTTTTAAAATAGTTTTTGTTATAGTTAGAAGCAACTCAAGATCCCGAGATTAGAACTGTAACATGATGGAGTACTAAGAGTAAAAAATAAATACAACTATGAAAATTTAAGTGTATAAAGCTTATATATTTACGAAACACAAGGTTTGAAAAAAAGTCCGTGAGAGTGATTTCAATAGTAATATTAAAATCTGTAGACCTTCTAAAATTTATACATAATTTTCTCAAATGTGAAGAATTACAACATTCCCATGATAATTATAATAAATTTGGAATAATATGAGAAGATATAATCAAAAGAATGTATTTAATTTAGCTACATGTTGACAACCTTTATGGGAATAAAATGCAAAAATTATAAAGTGCTTTAATTGCTAAGAAATTTAGCAATTGATAATGGTATATAACACTAATAAAATTATATTTTTAATTTCAAATAGAAAATTATTTAAAAGAATTAAATGAAAAAAAACAAACATATTAGATATTGAATTTGTGTAGAAAAAAGAAATGGTATCCATATACCATTTTCCTTAACAATTATCGAACAATTGCCATCTGCCAGAGATGTGGTCAGTGATATATGTCACTAACGGCAGGTATAAAGTCAACCACTAATTAAATAATTAAAAAACACTCTTGTGATTTTTTTTATTCAGTTGCTTTAGTTGCTAAACATTGTTGACCAAAATATTTTATTTTAATTATTTTAAAACTTATATAATAAACTTAAATTCATTATTTTAATATTATAAAATAAATTTTAAATTTAATTCAATTTCTTTAATTTTACAAAATCAATTTATAAAATAATATTTACATTAAATTATATATTATAATCTTCTCTTACTTATTTCTTATAATATATATAACCTCCAAAGTTTATGCCAAAAAAGTTGCACTAATTAAATAAACTATTTATATGCTTCAAGGTCCGTTCCATAGATTTTTTTTTTTTTCTGCTCATTTCTTAAAAACTATCAGAGTTTTTATTTTGGCTGTTATTATAAAATAACAGTGATTTATATTAATTTTATTTATGTTGGTTCTGTTTATGGTTAGAGTCCTCACTCTCACATTTATAATAATTTAACAGCCCCTTGCGCTACATTCCCACTCTAATTTTTTATTTATAATTATAGACTTTTCCAGGCTACCTGCCCAAACAGTTTGTGACATTTTCTGCAAGATTTAAATTAGCAATAGTTGATATAAACAATTATCTACATAGCATCTTGTTTGATGCTATGTGACATTTATATTCTCGAAACTTTTGATTTCAAAGTAGCTATAAGTTTGCATTGATATTATTTGAGTTCTTATCATCTATTCAAATTTACAAATTAATTGTGCATCGACATTAGTTGAGTTCTTATCATCCGAATAAATGTACATTAGAAATGAGGGTTATAAAAAATTTAGAATTTTTGTATCATTAAATTAAAAAATAATCTAAACTAGTATTTGAGAGGGGTAAAGAAAATAAATTGAATATATAATTAAAAATCAAATTTTGAAACGTGCTTGAGAATTTTTAAGCTATACAAGATCAATTAATAATGAAGTCACATGTTAAAATGATTACACAATTGGAAAGTCATTTCTTCAAAAGCTAAAAGGATGAATTTATAATTTTCATATTTATGAGGTGCAGAAGGAAAGTTTATGGGTGCAAAAAGAAAGCAGCTAAAAGCTATAATTGTCTTTAATGATGGTGCACCCATTATAATGGGCTCAAGAAGAAAATTTATCCAAAGTTTAAGACAATTAACGTTCAGAGCACTTCCATTTTTTTCTTCCACATCCATAAGGTGTTGGAAAAGTCTAAAATGTATTTTTAGATTTAGAAATACATTTCATATTACGTGATCCTTAAATGCATTCTAAATTACATAATTCACAATACATTTTAAAATTTTACTATTTTCAAACTACATAATCTAAAATATATTTTTAAAATAAATAATGTAAAATATATTTTAGATTTGGTATATTAATACTCAATTTCTTCTAAACAACTAAAAAATTATTAAATAAACTATAGCAGAATTTATTTGAAGGACGTAAGAGAAAATAAAAAATTACTGAAAATTAACAAAAGTGCATATTAAAAAAAGAGATGAAGTCTTTTAATTAAAAGAAAATATATTTATTTTAAAGTAGCGCCTAAATATGGCTTTGGGATTTTAAATTTAGATATGCCCACTCTGGTATTGTAATTTTAAGCATGTAACTATACTTAATTAATACTATCTGATATTGAATTCCATGTAATAAAGAGAAAACCTACTGTATTGGATTCAAACTAATCAATATTAAATGGCTCAAAATTACTACATCAGAAAAATAAAGTACAAAACATGAAGGATAAAAGAAACAGAAAAAAAAAATAATAATCGTATAAGTTATTCTCATTAAAATAACTACGTAAGTTTGATTTTTTCTAATGAAATTATATAAAAGTAAAGTTAAGTATTGTCAGATTTAAATAAATAATTTTAAAAATATTATCTTGATAAAAAAATTTCGCTTTTAAACAAAAACAAATATTTTAAAAATTACATTTATTTTGTACATTTAATTAAAGCAACTTTGATCCGTTTTAGGATGGACATATTGTAAATGTTAATATCTTTCATGCACATAACGAAAATTTGGTTTAAAAAATCCTTATTTCTTTTAAAAGTTTTTTCATAGTTCTTTTTAACTATGAGGACGATTTCACTGTTTTTTCATTGTATGTTGGTACCTAATCGCAAAATAATAATCCATAAACATATTTTAAATTATACAACTTAAAATGTATTTCTAAATTACATAATTAAAAACATATTTTATAAATTATATAATTCAAAATGAATTTTTGATATATAGAATCTAGTAACATATTTTAATTACATAATCTGTAATATCTCTTAAATTTTGTAATTTAAAATATATTTATAGGTCTCCAAAATATTGTTCGTAATATATTTCCAAATAGTATAATTTATAAACTCATTAATATTAAAATATATGGCAAGTAATTATGTTATTATCGAAGTACACTTTTAAAGATGCACATGATTTTGGAATTGAGACTCATCCATCAAAAACTCCTAAAATAATTTAAACAAATTTCTATAATATTGAATATATTAAAATATAGTCATTATTTATCTGCCAGTAAATGGTGAAGACCATTTAAAAGACCATAATAATCTATAAAGTGAAAAGTAAACAAGTTCAAAGGAATTAAAACTTTAATTATCTCTATAATTTTTTTTCCTCACAAGTTGTTTTCAAAATCGCCACTACGTTAAACAACGTCATTATAGTATATCAACGGCGTCTGGTATAGTTAAAAATGGCAACGAAAACAAAATATACATTTTAACGACGGCGTTTGAGTTCGTGATAGTGTAAGACGTGTGAGAACCGTGGATCGTTACTATATTTATAATATAATATAATATATCCTTTACGTTGTGAGAAAATACATGGAGGTAGCAGAAACTAACGCCGTTGACGGTTTCTCTCCTTGTGGCACAAGCCATGCACCATAACAACGAGTTTCCTTTTCACACACAAATGTTTTCGTAAATGGCCATGCTTTGCTCCGAAATTCACCGGTTATTTCATTACTATTTTCATTGGCAAACCTCATTTTTCTAAAATCATGTCATGGGCTGCGTGTGAAATGTTTGAATTATAGCAAGTTGAGTTTTTTAGATCGAACTTGAGAAGAAAGTGTGGGAAAGAGAAAGAGTGACCACGTGAGGTGGTGGAATGGAGGAGGAGGAAAAGAGGTGGTGCGGTGTAACAGAAGAGGGTGGTGGCTGACCGGTGCAACGGTGGAGGAAGAAGAGAAATGAAAGATGTTTAAATGAATGTAAGAAAAGAACATTTGATGCTATTAATGTATCAAACTGAATATGAACTATTGAATTAATGAAAATAATCTGTTTAGAATACAATGGATGAGACGGAACGTAAGTGAATACATAAAGAATAAATGTGTAATGAAATAATATGAAATGTTTAGAAGAAAAAGAACGTAATGAAGGAGAAATTGCTCTTATTTCTTCTTCTCATACTTCCTTGAAAAGACCTTCTGAATAGTAGCTGTGGATGAAGATCTTGAGGAGGAAGAATTGGTGTTATTGGTACGAGGAGCAGGTCTTGTGGTGTGGCAAAGAGTACTTTGAATAATGTTTTTAGAACTCATGATGGTTGATTTGTAGAAGGAGCGTTAATGAACGTATATTGAAGTTGCTATAGGAAACACTGAATGGTTTTGTGGGTTGAAACATTGATGAAAATATTTACGTATTTATAGGTTTATGCGAACGGGATGAACCTGCTATGCAATTGAAATGATCAATGGTAGCTTCAGCTGCAAGCTTATTTCCGCGGTTTGGTGCTACGTGGCAGGGGGAGTTTAACGGTGCAGGTTCTAGCTAATTACTCTCTCGCTTGTTTTGAAAAGTCAGAGTTGAAAAAACTATACAAGTCTTTGTTTCTTTTATGTTTTCACACACTTCTCTTAATTTAATGACTTAAATGGTAATTTTATTTTAAACGTTAGGTTGAGATGGAACAAAAAGGTAAGAACAAAAATAACTCTAGGAAAATTAATTATCCCTAAACGAACAACATTATATCATTTTAACATAAACTCAATTTGGCAATAGAAGTGAGGGAAGTGAGAGCTGTAAGAAGAAGCTACATACCGTGATGCAGGATATGGTGCAACCCTAAAACACTGCAAATAATTTGATTAATTGAATATTTTCGGTTTTTTCTTCCTTGAGTCTTTCCTCTTCTTGTAAACAATATGAGATGAAATTATTAATAGACCATTTCTTTTTATGACAGTTATATGACCATTTCTTCTCACAACTTATGTTTTAATGTCTTAAGTTTTGAAGACATCTCCATGATGTACGTATTCTCTCACTTTGTTTTGCCTTGATACTTCATGAAAATCAAGTTCTAAAGAAGTGTATTTATTTACGCCTTATCGCTTTTCACAAAACATTTTTCAATCTTAGCAAGGAAATTTTTGACACTTGTAATTTCTTCAAATATAACACCTCTAAAGACCTCTGGAATGTTGAGCCACATTTTATTAACAAAATCAATTCTTCTAGGTTTTAACTTTCTTAATCCTAACTTTTATCTTCCTTTTGTAAATACATATATTTTGGGCTACACTTACTAATTTATATCTCTAATTCCCTCCTTTTGTATCTTATTTTGAGATAGGAATACAATCTACCAAATCAAAGAACTTGCCAACCTAGAGAAGCAAGAAGAACATCAAAAAGGAAAATCTTAAAGTCCAAGTGGTGTCGAGCGCCACCTCCTTCTCGTTGAGCTCTTTACAGAGGCTATACCGTAAAGCGCCTCCTATCCACCGCTAAGCACTAGCATTATAGAGAGAAAATTTGGCTTTTATGAAGACATACATCGAGCTGCCATTTGCTGATATGGCAAGTGAAGCCCTTTATGTTCTTGTAACTTGAAGGGAGTTGTGTCTTTGGTGGTTTGGAAGCACAAATTCACTTTGTGCAGAGCTTGGAGGACTGCTAGGGCTCATGGGAACACTACCTTCTTCCATAAGTTCTTCCATGTTTATTTTGTAAGCTTGAGGCTCTCAATGGAAATGGAGAACCAACACCATCTTATAGGAGTATTTGTAGCCATTGAATTCTTATGTATTTGTGTTAATGCTTATATATGTCTCTTCCACCGAATGCTACTTTCTTGTTTCTAATCTTAATGCTTGCTGAAATAAGGACGTTGATAGCTCGATGTGTGGTTCATTAAGTATTGCAAAAATATTTTTTTGAAACCTAAACCTGGAACAAGATACCTAATGAGACTCATGTCTACATATGAAACTTGATCCATTAGTTATCTTAAACCCTAAATCTTAATGTGGGTTTGTTTGTTGATTGATTAAGAGATTGACACTTAATATTTTGGTTTAAATCATTTTTTGGTCCTAAGTTAAGTTCTGATGTTCAGTTTAGTTCTCGCTTTTAAAAATGTCAACCTTTAGTTCCTATGATATGAAAAATGTATCAAATCAGTCATATCCGTTAACAAATCACAAGTTTTTCATTAAGTGATTTGTTGTTCATAATACCTTCCGTTAATAAATCACAAAATATTGGATACCTAGGTATGAAAACCTGTGATTTGTTGTTCATTAAGTGCTGTCATGAGGACTGATTTGATACATTTTTCATAAGGATTAAAGGTTGTCATTTTTAAAAGCAGAGACTAAACTGAACATCAGAACTTAACTTAGAAACTAAAAAAGATTTAAACCTAATATTTTTTTTCTTGATTATATCTTTAGTCATAATTATTTAATTAAATCAATTTAATAAATTAACTAATAAAATATAATAACCTTAATATATTTAATGATTTGTTATATATATTTATATATATAACAAATCATTATTACATCAAAAATAGACCAACGAACATAACATCTTTCCTAAATTACAGCAATGTCGTCATCCATTTATTGCGTCAGATCATCAAACAATGTAATAATGGAGACATAAAATATATAGTTTTACAATTTCATCCCTGTTACGGTAACGTTTCTATAAATAATATTACGTGACATAAATGTTCCACGAATATCAAACTAAACGATATTTTTTATTAATTTATATAAATATGATTTATTAAATTTAAATATTGTAAAAAGAAATTGGTTATTTTAATCATTAAAACAGACGTCTAAATAATGATTTCCGTTTTTAGTTACTAAAACTAGAGGAGTGTTGCTCCATCCACCATACAAATGATCTTGCGTCTCTTTACTATTTTTTTTATTCTAAAAATATTATATATCTTTCTATTATTTTATTTTATTCAAAAAATACTCTACATTTTTCTATTATTCTCAACAATTTTTTTTCTTTCCATTAACGAAGTATTCACACACTTTCTCATTATCCTCAACAATCTTTCTCTTTCTACATTAATAGAACATTCACATAACTTAGATTTAAACTTGTGGTATATTACAAAATATATAGTGTTTTTACCATTTTCATTTTATAAACTTAAAAGTTAAATACAAATATAAAATAATAAACATAATAATACTAATAATAAATAATAATAATAATAATATTATTATTATTATTACTTGGTGGCATTAAGACTCCTTGATGAACTCATTCTTAATGAATAATATGAATACATGTTCTGTTCTAATTTGTTCTGAATGTGATTATTGTCGAGACTACAATCTACTCCATTTATAGACCATTAATTGCATAAAGGAACTTTCTGTGTAACTGAGAGTAAATTAAGGCTCTTTTGCAGAACTTGATATTCATACACGGAACAAAGTATTCCTGATTTTAAGTCTTGGTACGTGAAATTTCTAATGTTCTCATATCATAGTTTCGTTATATGTTTAAGAGATTTCATTGTAATATATGAATAAAAAGAAAACGTTTTCCATGTTTGTTTAGAAAATAGAGGACGAACGACTCCTGCTTTTTAACTCTTGTACCACTTCCTTCGTTATTCGATACTCTTTACAGCACTGATCAAAGAAAAGAGTAAATTGATGGTATATTTAAGCTTGAATTTCGTAAGGAGACTGCAATTAAATGCAGCACATGATTACTCCAACAGTGTATTCGTCGGGTTGGTTTTCGCCTTTAATAAATTTTAATATTTCATCCATTATTCTTTAATTATCTGCTGTTCAGGTCAAGTTGTACTTGTACTGTTTTTATATCTACTACCTTTCATGTATATTCGTATGTCATCCGAATTCGTTTATCCAAACTTGATTTTGTAAAGTTATAATATTTCTTCTTATGAAAAATAAAAAATATGATAGAGTTTTCGTGACACAAAAAAAAAAAATATATTTACTTCATAAAACAATTAAAACCAATACAACAACACTAACTTAAAGAAATAATGATATAAGTGGTCCAATACAAAATGTTAATCAAAATTAGATGTTATTTTAAAAAACTAAATTTTTTTTTAGTTTAGAGGCCACGTTTTTTTGTTTCTTTTAGCCACAAAAAGAAAATATTTAGAAAGATGTGGTATAAATAAGCACCGTTTTGAAGAGTGTTATCTTTGATAATTTTTCAACCACACCTATAACATCATTACCTTGTGTTTATTGTCAAATTTAAATAAATAATTTCCTAAATACTATTTCTTGATAAAAAAAATTTGGTTTGAATTTTAGAGAAAAATAAATATTTTAAAAATTACATTTATTATGTACATTTAATTCAAACAACTTGATCCGTTTTAGGACGGACATATTAGATCTTAATATCTTTCATGCACTTAACGAAAATTTGATTTCAAAAATCAGTATTTCTTTTAAAAGTTTTTTGATAGTTCTTTTTAATTACTTATGAGGACGATTTCACTGTTTTTTGTTATTTTATGTGGGTACCTAGTCGCAAAATTATAATCCATAAATATATTTTAAATTATACAGTTTAAAATATTTCTAGATTACATATTTCAAAAACATTTTAAATTATACAATTCAAAAATTTGAATTTTTGGTTTATAGAATCTAGTAACATATTTTAATTATATAATCTGTAATATTTCCTAAATTTTGTAATTTATAATATATTTATAGGTCTCCAAAATATTGTTCGTAATATATTTCCAAATAGTATAATTTATGAACTCAATAATATTAATTACCGACACAGATGTTATCAAAGTACACTTCTAAAGATCCACAAGATTTTGGAATTGAGATTCATCCATCCAAAACTCCTAAAATAATTTAAAGAAATTTGTATAATGTACGAATAAAAAATATAGTCATTATTTATTTGCCAGTAAAATGTGAAGACCATAATAATCTATAAAGTGAAAAGTAAACAAGTTCATTGAAATTAAAACTATAATTATCTCTATTTTTTTTTTCCTTACGAGCATTTTTCAAAATCGCCACTACGTTAAACAACGTCATTATAGTATATCAACGGCATCTGGTATACATTTTAACGACACCGTTTGAGTCCGTGATAGTGTAAGACGTGTGAGAACCGCGGATCGTTACTAAATTTATAATATAATATATATCCTTTACGTTGTGAGAAAATACATGGATCGTTGACGGTTTCTCTCCTTGTGGCACAAGCCATGCACCATAACAACGAGTTTCCTTTTCACACACAAATG
>NW_014543983.1:483684-485244 GCF_000741045.1 Vigna radiata var. radiata | reverse complement strand
ATTCTTTGAACCCATGAGCAGTGAAGATGAAGGAGAGGAAAATTACAAGGAAAAAGAAGTTGGTGAAGTGACTGTGTTACCATTAGAAAATAAGCAGACTCCTCCCCATTCAGAAAGAATCAAAAGTAACAAGGAGGATGAAATGGAGCTTACTGATGAAGAAGAGGATCTTGTCGTTCACCCACAAAAGAGTAATTATCCTCCCAAGGTTAAAGATCCAGGGTGTTTAACACTGTTATATTCCTTGAATGATTAGGATGGGGAAGCTATGATAGATTCTGGATCCAACATCAACTTAATACCCACGGAACTTTTGAAGGAAATCGGTGGACTTGTGTTGAAACCCTCTAAGTTAACTATAACAATGGCGAACGGTTCTAAAAAAAGGCCAGTGGGAATGGTGGAAGATGTTGTTGTGCGAGCAGACTATCTTGAGTTTTTAGCAGATTTCATTGTCATGGATGTTAAAATAAAGGATGAGCATCCTGTGATTTTGAGGCGACCCTTCATGGCAACATCAAAGACTTTTATTGATGTTCATGATGGAAGAATAATGATGAGAGATTTGAATTATCTATTTCTCTATACTGGCCGTGAAGGGGATGAGATTAAGACAGTGAAAAGAAAAACATTTGAGAAGCCAGAGGTGAATGAAGAACAAGAAGAGAGCATAACAAGTAAGGATTATTTTGACAGCTGTTGTGTTTTGCAGGTGCTTGAAAATAAAGGGAGAAGAACCATTCACCAAGAACCAAAAGAAGATCCACTCCTACCGGGAAGCAAAGTGAGATTTAAGAAGAAGCCATGGATAATAAAGGAGTTGAAGGAAAAAGGAATGATGGAGATTCAAAGACCATACTCAAAAGTAATAAAAAAGGTGGACCAAAGAAAAGTGAGCCGATGGGATGAGGAAAATCCCAACCTGAAGAAGAAGAGCTGAATATGTTGGAAATCAAATTTTGTATTTTTTTGAACAATTTTCTTTTTTGGTGTTTTGTTTTATTTTGGTTGGAATTTGTACTTTTTGAATTTTCTGAACAATGTTTGGGTAGCATCTATTGAGGGATGCTAAATTTTTGGTATCCACTGAAGGATATTCGAACGATACACCTACTGATGGGTGGTGGAAGGCAGTGCACTTCTAGAATTTGGGTCAGGCTCGCGACATTAAACAAGCGCTACTAGGAGGCAACCTAGAATTTCTTCTTACACTTTTGCATTTTAAATTCCTAGAATAGGTTGAATTTTAATTTTGGTGTGTATTCTTGGCTTTATTACTTGTTCTAAAAATGTTTAACTAACTGATGTGCATGATGGATCTAGTTAATGATTATTTGATGTGGAAGAAAATTGAGTTGTAATGCATGCTGTTATCCAGGAAATAGATGGGAGATGAATTTATGATTGTGGTCATGATGCTAGGCATGGTGTATGAATGAATTTTGTGTGAGAAAGAATGTGTGTGAGATTTTGAGCTCCAGAGTTATTGTTGCATGTATTATTCACAGGAAAACATGGATGATATTGCCCTAATCTTGATGATCGATTGAATTGCATGTA
>NW_014543983.1:478821-480994 GCF_000741045.1 Vigna radiata var. radiata | reverse complement strand
TGATTGTAATTATTTTTGTTATATTTTTCTTTTATTGCTTTTTGTTTTATTTTCTATAAAAGTGCTTTTAGGGTGCGTTTCTTGTGTATGCAGGAAACAATACATACTAGAAGCAGGAAAAACCAACAACCTCTGCTAGAAGGTCTACCATAGGAGAGGAGGAAGAGACGTCCTTTACGTACAAGATCTCTTTCTCCATAAGTTGCTTCACATTCTTCACCTGAGACTTTTGAACCAGATCTTGAGCAGATGGCCAATCAACATCCATTCATCCATTGTTTTGTGTTTAACCTCAATTGATAAAATTGCATTCATGTTTATTTTTCTGCACTTTATAAAAATCCCAAAATATTATTTTTATAGTCTTGATTGGTTAAGCAAAAGCACAACAGTTTAGTGCCGTGAGTATCTTGTGAAAACGATTCTTGGACTTACCATTTTATTATTACTTGAACGATTTGGCACGCTTTCCAATTTGTCAACATTCAGCATGTTACATTGGGATTGGGTGTTACACCCCTGCATATTAGTTTTGTGCAACCATATTGCACTAACCATGTTGCAGGAGGTACATATGAATTTGGCCAACAAGCACCCACAATGGAGAATAAAGGTGCAACCATTCACAAAAGCTTCAAGATTAATAGGCACCAGCTGAACCTGTTCATCAACAGTCACTGCCTTTTAGATCCAACTGTGGAGGACATCTCCCTGCTGATCAAATCTGGAGGATGAAGCGGTTCTGGTTCTTCATCAAGACTTCCTGGCTGAATCGAATGGGGAAGACAGCCCTCTGACTCAGGGAGTTTCTTATCTCCTTCCCTCCTCACTTTTATTGCACTTTGTCTATATCTGATGATTGTTCTGATTGTTGATCTGTTGATTGTGACACACTGAGGACATTGTGTCGTTTAAGTGTGGTCTATTAGGGTAGGTTGTTTCTTTGTTTATGTTTTAGTTTTTAGGTAGTTCGTTATGTCTGGTGTACAGTTTTGCATGTTTTTCGTGAATTTTGGACTGTGATTAGGTTGCTAGTTTCCCTTCACTGCATTGATACTCTGTTTTGTTGGACTCTTTGCTCTTCTTTGCTTGGAAGATAATCATGATGTTTGAGAGTTGAATTGATTGTGACCGGATTACCTATGTGAGATTTGAGCCACTTTATGTTCTTTCTTGTGTGATATCTCTCTTGATTGCTTGCACATATGCCTTGGTTTGACTCTGTTGATAATTCTTGATTGATATGCATGTTTGGAAGTGATAAAGGCAGTTTTGTTGTTGAGCCTCTCTAGCCAAATGAGCCTACCCTGTTGTGATCTCTTTGTTAGCCCCTTTGAGCCTATACTTCACCCATTTCTTTGTTTTGAAGCTCATACAATAGCCTAAGTGAAAAAAAACCATGATCACCTGAACCTTAGCAATTTTGGAGCTTTGAAATTGTTTTGGGAATAAATGTGGTCTCTTAGGAGTTTCAGATTAATTGGCTTGTGAGTCCTCTTCTTGTCGTGTTTTTGTAAATATTTGTTGTATCTTGTCTCTTGAAATTGTTGAGTAAAGAAAAGAGACAGGATGAAAAAAAAATAAAAAAGAAAATAAAGAGAGCAGAAAACCAGTGAAAAATGAAAAAAAATTGTGAATAATTGTGAATAATGGAGTCAAGAAGAGGATGGAATTAGAGGTTGTGGGTGTGTTTGAATGTGTTTACACTTGTTCCCCATTGCTCCTTTGTTCCTTATGGTTTGTAGCTTCTTATCCAGATGTATCCTCCCTTGTGCTTGGCCCCATTACAACCATGAAAAGACCTTTTGATTTGAACATGCGTATGTGTTTGAGTGTTGATATTAGAGGCTTGCCAAGTCTATTTGTGTTTGCTTTCTTTAGTGCATTGAGTGACATTGATTTACTTAATCACTTGAGAGAAACACTGATTGTGTGCATCTGTGAGGCTCTGTTGCTTTTGATTCATCTCTTGAACTAATTGATTGTTTTCCATGTACTGAACTGTTTGGATGATTCTCTGAGTATCTGCTTTCATTGACTCTGTGTGGGATTCTGCCTGTGCCTTTCACTGTCCAGATTTTGTGAGAATTGTGAAACTCTGTTTTTGTTTTGTAAGTCTTTCTTGTTTGTCTGTCGAGTCTGTGTCACCTCCCTGATGTTTGAGTAGTTCCCT
>NW_014543983.1:474203-476316 GCF_000741045.1 Vigna radiata var. radiata | reverse complement strand
TGTTGATTTGCACTTTGAACTTTGGTTCCTTGGTGTATTCTCGGTGGAGAATAGTTGGAGAAAACATTTGGATGCATGTTGTTGAAGAAAAAAAGTTTGGTGTGTAGAAGGGAGAGAGAAATTGTGCATTTAAGTTTTTACCTCTTTTGGACAAGCAAAATATGAAGCACATTTTCATAGAAGGAATATTTCCCTTTTGATTGTGTTTGTTTTTATTCCATTTGACCTTGCACATGTGGCACCTTGGTAGAAGAGATTAAAGCACCTTTTGGAGTGTGGAATGTGGAAGGGTAAGTTTGCAACAAAGAGGAGTTTGGTCTCGGCAATTTAGCTTTGGAAGGGTGTTGGTTTCCGAACTTGGACTTTTGGGAGAGAGAGGAGCACGGTTTTCATGGTATAAAAGTGTGGATGGCAAGGTTTGACTTGGAAATGAAGCACATGGCACAAAAAGGAAGCAACACATTAATTAGTTTGTTGAAGGAAGAGAATGAATGGGATTTTGGTGCATGAAGCTTACGTACATGAGGTCTTCTTAGGCCATTTTCATTTTCAATTTCTGTATTAGGTGCACACTTGGTCACATGAATTGCTAGGAAAAAGTTATGTTTGCTTATTTCTTTTGTTTTAAATTAATTTACATATTAGGATTAGTTGCTTTTGACTTCTCTCATTTAGTTTTGTATTTAGTTTAATTTAATTATGTTAGGTAGTTGTTTGTTTCCTTGTTGGGGTCTAGTATTTTAATTTATTTCAATGTTGTCTAAGGTTTCTAGTTGTGTTAATTTATTTCCAAGGTAGCTTAAATTAGTTTGGTTGGTTGACGATATTACACTATTTCCTTGAGATTCTTGAATTGTGATAGTTTGTGCACTCTCACTTGGTTACTGTGAATTCTATTTTTGCACTTGCAATTGGGTATACGCTTAGTTGCCCAGTTGGCGTTACATCTTCGCTTAGTTGATGTAATTGAATGGTGTAATTTAGATTTGATATTAACACTGCGTTCGCTTAGTTCATTTTTATGAAAACAGGGTTAACCTTCGCTTAGTTGGTTAATTTTGTTGGATTAGAGGTTTGAGTTGCAACCTTATTTTGTTGATCTGTGATTGGAAACATTGTAATTAAGTTAATGACCAACCATTTTTATTCTGTCTTTGAACCCATTTTTAAATCTGTGTTTAATTATTAGTTGCGTCTGTGTTTTGAATATATTCATCCGTATTCACCACAAACTTTTCACAACCCCCCCCACCTTCGTGTTTGACTCGATTCTTGAACCGATAAATTGGTCTTTGGGAGACGACCTAGGGGTCATTCCCTAGCTATACTGCATTTATCTACTTTTCTTATCTAATTAGCTTATTTATCATATTGTCATTCAAACTTTTTAGTCTACCCTTAACGCAATTCATTGGCGAAAAGAGCCTATTATTAATTACCGACTTGCTATCCCTAGCCTCCCCTAGCAATGTATAAATTAATTTATATGAGAAGCATATTTCATTCAACTTCTGTTACCAATAAGGAGCATTGGTAAAACCTGAAGATTTGTTTTGATGATGCTACAAGAAGTATTATTTAAAGAGAACATTAGATTTATTTAAAAAGCAACTTGTAGAATTTGGATGTAGTAGGAAAATCTTAAACCTTGTATTTTTAACTTGAATAATCGATTATGGACAAGCTATAATCGATTATCACTTGCTTTTGTACTAGAATAATCGATTATCATGAAGCAATAATCGATTATCAGAAGTCTTACTTGAATAATCGATTATCACTTCATATAATCGATTATCAATTTTTGAAAAAACCTGTAACAAACTTGAATAATCGATTATCACGTACAATAATCGATTATTTGTGGCAGTTGGGAGATGACCTTTCAGATTCTGACCCTGGGCTTATAAATAGGTGCTTTGAGAACATCAGAAAGTAACGTTGTGAACTTAGGTCTTTTGTAGAATACAGTTTGTCTGAGGAAGTTCTCAAAAGCTAGTTATGTTCCCTTGCCTGGTCTCGTGAATAGGAGAAGCTCGCGTTTCGTGTGTCGATAGTCGGAGTGGTTCTCTTCGAGTTGGCAAGGTGCTCTGCCTAGTCTCGTGAATAGGAG
>NW_014543983.1:466664-468672 GCF_000741045.1 Vigna radiata var. radiata | reverse complement strand
CATGGTGAAACTAGATGAAATATAATGAAAGAATGGAAGAAATAACCCTAAACTTGGTAGATTGGAGCCTAAGCATCCAAGGAACCTCCTCCAAGGTGTGTGGAATAGCTCTAGACGTTTCTCTTTGCCAAAAGATTGAGTTTTGATTCGCACTAGGGCTATATGTAAGCCAAAAAGATAACAGAAAGATTACAGAATCTAAGCTAATAAAAACAGACAACCATCCAGGCGCCTAAGTAAACCGCTCAGCGGTTTGCCCTTTAGCCGTTGGACAGCTCAGCTGTCAGTTTTACCGCTGAGCGGTTTGCCCTTGATCGCTCTGGACGCTCAGCGGCCCATTCTGACGCTCAGCGGTTCACTTGATCCTTCTTTTCATCTTTTTTCTTCCTCTTTCACAGGTCTAAGTGATGAGTGGTTATTTCTTGAACTATATTTAGTTTATTGCACTTAAATAAACCAAGCAATTGTGTTTAATTGTCTGCTATTTCCCCGGTTTTCGAATTCTGCTTCATTTGGTCAGAAATTCGTAATTGTGCTAATTTGGATTTTCTGAGCTAATTAAACGCATTTATGGTTGTAGGGAAGTTGTGGAAACATCATCAGGAGCATTGGGATATGGCGTGACACACTCAAAGGCTTAACATTTAGTCATTTAGATTTTAATTAAAGTTGTAATTTCGTTTTCTAGAAGCCCTTAATTAGAATTAGGCGTTTTGGACCCTTTTGTGGGCATTTTTGTAAATAAACCCATGTGTAGGACATGTGCCTTTTAGGTTAGGGTTTTAATTCATTGTGGACCCCATTTTTTAGGGAGGCTCTCGGATTTTAGAGGAGAATACCGAGCCGCACTTTGCAACACTTCATACTCTCGGTTTTAGAACTTTTCTCTCCTAGGGTTTCATGTATGAACATGCCTTAAGGGAGCTTGCTTGGTGTTTTCGGTTTGGAGCCATTTCAATGAACAAGATGCAGATTTTCTTTGTCTCTTAACTCACTCTTGGTTATCTTAGCTCATTGATGGTGGAAAATCATTCATTTATACTTCCATTTGCTTGTTCTTGATGCTTGAAGCTTGAGTTTTGGAGCTTGTCTTTGCATTTCCATGGTGGATGTTGGGGTTGATTAACTTTATATTTCGTTTTCCTCTCCCTTTGCTGCTTTTTGACTCGGTTTTCATTTCATTTTGATTGGTTGGGGATGATAAAAATGGAGTTTTATGTGATTAGATCATGGTGTTGTTATGGTGGCTGGACAGAACTGGAGTTGATGGCTTAAGTATTATTTTCGTTTTTTGCAAGGAAGCTTGAAGAAATGGAAGATTTGGTTAGGTTGAAGTAGCATATGTTGAGTTTATTGTTCTTGTGTTGATTTGGAATTTGAACTTTGGTATCTTGGGTTTATGTTTCTGTAGTATGGAGGAAGAAAACATGAATGGTGTGTTGGTAGAGAAAGAAAAACGAAAATGGAGATAGGAAGGAGGAGAGAAGATGCATTAAAGTTTTTACCCGATTTGGACCAACACAAAAGATGCTTGTTTTGACTCAAAGAATGTTTCCACTTTGAGTTTTTGTCTCTTGCATAGAATTCTGCCGTGAATCACCTTGAGATGGGAAGTTTTTGTGTTTGATTTTCATTTTACTTGCCTACATGGCACATTGGTTGAAGCAACCAAAGTATCTTTCCATTAGTGTTGGTTTTTGAAGCACTTTTTGCTATTAGCTTGGTAGTTCACGTGAATTTTTGTGCCTTGGTGTTGGGAGTTCGTTTTTGCTTCTACCTTGTCCATAACTTTGATTCTCCTTCTGCAGTTAACTCTGATATTGCTTCTCATGCATTTTCTACTGACTTTTATGTTGAAAACAATATGACTCATTGATGGGTGTCGCAGCCCATACAAATTTAATTGCATATTAGAAATGCAGTATAGACTAGGAAGTGACTCCTAGGTCGTCTCTCAAGGACCAATTTTGCGGTTCGAGTTTCGAGTCTAACACAAAGTGGGGGGGGG
>NW_014543983.1:457606-459044 GCF_000741045.1 Vigna radiata var. radiata | reverse complement strand
TCAATCACAGGTTCAGATTCATGTTCAGTGCATGGAGAACAAACATTCAGATGCGATAACACAAAGTGGTTCTCATCATGCAAAGAGGGAGAATTAAAAGCATGCTCATCAACAATACAATCATCAACATACCCATCATCAACATAATCATCAACAACAGAATCTATCTCAGGTATGTTTACCTCCACTTCCATGAAGATTGGTAGAGTGGTGGAAGGTGAAAGTGGTCTACCTATCTCAAAAATGTTGCTCATATCTGCCTGGTCTTCCAATTCTTCATCAGTCTCCTCAGCTGCAAGAGTAGAGACATAGGAGGGTGGGAAAGTAGATGGCGTAATAGCAGACTCATGACTCTGCTCCCCATCTCCTGTGTGGATGGCATCAACATTATCAAGAAGCTGAACAGCTTGAAATGGTAATCCCTCTGAAACATAAGACTGTTCCTCAGTAAGTTGAGTGGTCATCTGCCCCATTTGATCAGTGAAACTCTGAAAGGAAGCTCTGGTCTCCTGCTTAAACTCCATGTTCACTTGCTGGAACAGAATGTTCAGAATAGTCATCTGCTCCAATAACTCCTTCAATGTAGGCTCAGAAGTAGTGGAAGGATGAGGAGTTGCTTGTGTAGGCTCATGAAACTGCAACTGTTGTGGTTCCTGGACATGGGGAGGCATACAAGTATTCTGGAATGGTGGTTCTTGATATTGATGCTATGAAGGGCGGAATCTTTCCAAAAATAGTTGCTTAAGATCTTCCTAATTGGTGATGGATCCACGAGGAAGACAAAACCGCCAATACCTTGTCGCTCCATGTAACGAGTATTCAAATGCCCTTAAGAACATGTCNTCATCCGAGACATCTGGAGGTTTCATTGAAGAGCATATGGTGCAGAACTCCTCCAAATGTCTATATGGGCATTCACCTGCAAAACCATGAAACCTAGGCAGTAAATCTATCAGTCCAGTGTTGAAAACACAACGAATATCCTCCTTATCAATTGGAAACGGCTCCCTAGGAGCACTCTCATGAGATGGAGGAGGAATCGTTCTATTCTCAACATAGAAATCAGCAGAGTATATATGAGAAGGAATATCAGAGTAACAAGCAGGAGGAGAATCATAGACACAAGCAGAATGAGAATTACTCACATAGCCAAAATAAGTAGACATGGGAAAGAAGGGAGGAAAGAAGGATGTAATGAAAATATGCAACTAAAGCTACCTAAATGCAAAAACACATAACATCACACACAACAGAACGACACACTCACAACACAAGAAAAAACACAACACACACTGATACGCGGGGCCCAAGCCCACCAAATAAAGAACAACCCCAAAAACATAGAGAGGGGTAAAAGAGACCTTTATGCACATGCAGGGGTGAGATTAGCTTGATAGGGGGTGCACCGGGAACTTTCTTATTTTAGAAATTGAAATAA
>NW_014543983.1:442453-454741 GCF_000741045.1 Vigna radiata var. radiata | reverse complement strand
TTCAAGCTATCCTCCATTTCACCTAGCCACTACAAACTCACTCCGCTGCCAACCACTTCCATTTCTGCATCCAATTCCAACTCTGCAGAACAACCAGATCTGGAACGGAAGTCCCTTGCTGGTACTGTTCCATTGGATTGCAACCGCTGCCATGCATCTTCTCCTCTCTAGTCTCACGGATCTACATCACTACATCAATCCTTGATGTATCAAGTGGTATTCAGAGCAAGGTTTAAGCTAGAACCGTGAGATAAGCCCATTTCTTACTTCCAAACTATCATTCAATTTCCAAACTGTCTTGATTCTGTTTTCATCTCTGTTACAGTCATTTGATTTTGATTTAGGTTCTGTTTGAGTCTTTTTCTGTGCCAGCTATGTTTTGCTTAAGTCATTTGCATTTTCATTCGGTTAATCCTTGTTTCTTTTTTGAGTTTTTTTAGTTTGAGCATCTAAATGTATGTCTCGGTCATGTCCAGTTAACTTTGCTTTTCTGTCATCAAATCTGGTTTGAAACCAAGTTTTTCCTAGCTGAGATTAGAGTAAAATGGATTTGTATTGCACCGATTAAGAGCAATGACCGATTCTATGAGGAGCTCAGGTGTTTAATTTGTGCCATCCATCTCAGATCTGTGTTTTGATGTTACATTTCTATTTCTAGAAAGTTTGTTTCAGCAGTAGGTATTACTGTTGCATTGGCAAAGTTTGAAATTACTCTGCTGTTTGTTTCTTAAAGCATGTTTAATTGGAGCTGAACCAGTATGCATATTGACTGAGCATGAGTTTGCCTTGAATTCAATCTGGTCACACTGCTGGAAGTCCAATTTGCAGTTGTTAGAGGCAATAAACCGATCTGCCATATGTGTTGGAGTCCAATTCTGTTTTTTACTTTGATTGAGCATTTAGATCATTGCCAATCTTCTACAATGTTTTCTGCCATTTGGAGCAAATTTCTTTGACTGTTTTAAATTCAGTTTCATTGTGTTCAATTTGAATTAGCTGTGATTGCAAAATTTGGCTAGTCTAGTTGCTTAAAAGTGCTGATAGCAGAACTGATATGGTCCAAATCTGATATACTTGGAATTTTGGAAGTAATTGAAGTCAAACAAGTCTGATTTAACCATTCAAATATGTCTGAAACTGTTTGACTTGGCCAATTGTTGTTCTGCCAATTTTGCATATATGACTTGCTGAAGTTTGAGTCAAAAGCCATAACACTGCAGTGCACCCAGATTTGTTTCAATTTTTCTTAAAATTGTAATTGCCTGATTGGATGAATTGAGGATGTAGTAAGAGCCTCGGTTCCAAAACAATATATTTGAATATGCAAAAGAAATGAAAGCATAGTAAAAGGCTGCAGGAACCAATACATCCGAATTGAACATTGATCAGCAGACTTAACTCAAATTTTCTGCATCAGAAATAGCCGTTCTCAGTGGCATTTTCACAAACAGTTTGGGTCCATTGCATTGAATAGCTAATTCGAAGTCATTTTACAGTTCTGGTTTTTTTTTTTGTGTTTCTAATCTACTCTAGAGCCCTTCTTAAGTTCATTTTGAAGTGCTTCCTTTGTTGTTAACCGATTAATTGCTTGATTTTAAATTGTTGGAACTCTTGCACACAACCTGTTTGATAAAAGGTCTGTGATGTGCTAGGTTTGGGTGTGATTTTTCTGGCAGCAATGAGTCAATCTACAGTGCTAACATGCTTGGCTGATTAGGTGTGATACAGCTCAGATTGCTCACTACACTAGGAAGCATTAAAGGAGGTTCAATTGTTGAGAAAAAGTGATTGAAGTTGGCTCTTGGATCAGTAAAAACGTGCTCCAAAACAGCAGCAGCAGTTTCTGGATTATGCAGCAGCAGATTTTCTGTTGAGTGCAGCAACATTCTGTGCAGAGTGCAATCACTTGCAGCTGAGAGTGTAGTGTGAATTAACTCAATTCACCTACTGTTTCTGAGAAGCTAGAGCTGCACACATCAATTACTCCTTTTGTTAATTCATTTTCTTTCCATTTCATATAGTTCTTTCTTGTAAAAGCTCATTTGTTCTTAGTTTGTAAAGGGCCATTTCAAGCAAGTGAAGTGGGAGAGCTCCTAAGTGTTCTTCCCTCATTTGCTAACTTGACTTAAAGTCTCATAACCTAAAAAATTGGTAGTAGGTGAGTGTGTCTTAGATCCAAAGTCTAAGCCTCACCTAGGAGACCTCACCTTTACATTTCCATTGTCTTTAAGCTTTTCCATTTGTCATTTGTTTTTACTTTTGCGTCTAGGTAACCCGCTTAGAGTCCGGCCTTAGAGTCCCAAATTTGTTGTTTACTTTATTTTTGCTTTGCTCTTGAGTCTTCTTTTGTGATCTTAGAAGTAATCTTGGAGTAACAACCACTAAGTAAGTAGCCTAGAACATTTTTGGCAAGGAAAAGGCTTGGTACTTAAGCAACCCTAGTGGTTCACCTCTCTTACCTGGAATTTGTTCTTGGGTGAAATCTAAGTAAGTTGTAACATAAGAAAACTTTTAGAATCACAAAATGTCAAAGCATCATTCTCCAAGAGTTAGTGATTCTGAGGAACAAGTTACTCTCAAAGATATTTCAAAACAACTTAGAGAGCTAACTCAATGGAGAATTGACACTGAAAGAAAGATGGATTATGCTCAACAAGATAGGGAAAGACAAATCACCATAATTCAAGATGAGTTGAGAGTCATGAGAGATGAGCAAGGAAGAATGAGGGGAAGTAGAAGTGGAGATTCTCACCATGAGGTAGAGAATTTTAGAATGGGGGACTATGATGGGGACTATTCTTTTAGAAGACATAGGAGGGAAACTCAAGAACCTCCTCCCCCTAGAGAAGTCAATATTAACTTGCCTCATTTCCATGGAAAGGATGATGTAGAGGCCTTCTTAGATTGGCAAATGAAGGTGGAGCAACTTTTTGCTTGCCACCAAGTTANCCATGGAAAGGATGATGTAGAGGCCTTCTTAGATTGGCAAATGAAGGTGGAGCAACTTTTTGCTTGCCACCAAGTTAGTGAAGAAAGGAAGGTTCCTCTAGCTACCCTAAGCTTTCAAGGGTATGCCATGTATTGGTGGACTGCCATAGTGGAAGAAAGAAGGCGTCACCAAAATCCTCCAATACAATATTGGAATGACTTGATCACTGCCCTTAGGAGGAGACATATTCCATCATATTACCATAGAGAGCTTATGGATAAACTCCAAAGACTACAACAAAATTCTATGTCTGTAGAACAATATAGACAAAAGATGGAGTTGTATATGATGAGGGCAAGAATTGAGGAAACAGATGAACTCACAATGGCTAGATTTTTGAGTGGGCTTAATTATGAAATCAGATATAAGGTTGAATTACTACCTTATATAGATTTGGATAATCTTGTCCAAATGTGTATCAAGGTAGAGCAACAAAATTTGAGAAAAACCTCTCTTAAGAGAGCTCAAGTTCAACCTTCTTTTGAAAGAAAAAGTCTAAAAGAAAAGGAGCCTTTCAATCCTCTAGCCAAAATTGATGAGAAACCAAAACAAGAATCCTCTTCACACACTCGCACCAGTGAGATCAAGTGTTTTAAATGCCTAGGAAGAGGACATATAGCTGCACATTGTCCCACCAAAAGAACTATCATATTGAGGGGCATTGACAGTTATAGTAGTGAATCCTCCAGTAGTGAGAATGAGAGTGATCAAGAAAAATCCACTATTGAGGAAGTCTATCCTTGTGAAGGACAACTGCTCATGATCAAAAAAGTATTTGACAACCAATCCAGTGTAGAACAACTATCACAAAGAGAGACTCTCTTTCACACAAGATGTCAAATTCAAAGTAACACTTGTTCTCTCATTGTTGATAGTGGTTCATGCTCTAACTGCTGTAGCACTAGATTAGTTGAAAAATTAAATCTTGCTGTACAACCCCATCCTAAACCTTATAAAATAGATTGGATCAATAAAGATGGGAATATCACAGTCAAGGATCAAGTCACAGTAACAATTTCCATTGGAAATTTTAAAAACAAAGTTTTATGTGATGTAGTTCCAATGGAAATTTGTCATGTGTTATTGGGAAGACCATGGCAATTTGATCATAAAACAATTCATAATGGTCTTACCAATACCATAACTGTGCATCATCATGAGAAAAAATTTGTGCTTCATCCTCTCTCATCATCACAAGTAGCGGAGGATCAAGCACAAATGCGCCTTAACAAGGAAAGGGATGAAAAAGAAAAAGAAAGAAAGTTGAAAGAAGAAAATCAAAGAAGACTAGAATTAGAGAGAAGAAAAAGAGAGGAAGAGATAGAAGAAGACAGAAGAAAAAGAGAGGAAGAAGATAGAGAAGAAGAGAGAAGAAAAGAGGAAGAGAGAATAAAAGAAAAAGAAAGAGAAGACAAAGAAGAAATTGAAAGAAAAGAAGTGGAAGAAAGTGAACAAAAGCAACTAAGAGCAATATCTCCTCCAACAACAATGGAATCAAAACTATTAAGGGGAGGTTTACTATCCTCTCACTTTTCTTCATTTATTTTGAAAGTCCAAAATATCACTTTTCTCTCCAAGAATTTGCCATGCGATCTTTAAAAATAAAACCTTCAATACATGGCAATTCACAACTTGGGTTAGGGTTACTTTTATGGGTACCACTAACTCAAGAAACAAATAAAAATTCAAAAGAAAGGTTTCTTCATAGTATTAAACTTGAACATTTTAAAATTAAGAAACCTTCTTCTAAACATGTTCTTTTATATATTCTCTGGAGTCATAGAAAACTAATTAGTAATATGTTTAATGCTTATTGCAGGTGGATATTTGACCCTGGCGGAATTCTAGTGAAGTCTACAAAAATAAGTCCTCAGGTGAACCATCAGATTTGAGGACAAATCCTTTTCAAGGGGGAGGGGATGATAAGCGAGGCCTAAGCTCACCAAATAAAGAACAACCCCAAAAACATGGAGAGGGGTAAAAGAGACCTTTATGCACATGCAGGGGTGAGATTAGCTTGATAGGGGGTGCACCGAGAACTTTCTTATTTTAGAAATTGAAATAAACGTGTACTCCATATAGATTCTAGAAGCTAGCACATTTAGCACATGTCTTAGAGTTAGGAAACGTGATTCATATTGGCTGAACACGTTTTCATCACCAAGCTAAAGGTTGAGGAGTCTATATAACTCACCTTGGCTACCCATTTATTCACTTTTGGATGAAATTAAAGAAACTCTGCTGAAATGCATAGTTGTTTCCTTACTTCCGAGAGTCACTTCAAAGCTTGTTTCTCCATTGCAACTTTCTTCCTNNTGAGGGAGCCNTCTGAGTTGTAAACCACCTCTTCAAGCTATCCTCCATTTCACCTAGCCACTACAAACTCACTCCGCTGCCAACCACTTCCATTTCTGCATCCAATTCCAACTCTGCAGAACAACCNATATCTCTAATTGAAAAGCAAATAACAATTTTAAAATGGAATCAGCATTTTCCTAATTGAAAGCAAACATAAAGCANCAGTAGTTAAAAGAAAGATATCAATCACCCAGTATCAGCATTTCATTCCATAAAAACTAAAAGAAAATGTTTCAGCACCNGTGAATGAAGTCTGCGCGTGTGCTCTCCAAAAAAAAAGAAAAGGAACTAATGAATGCAACGTTCACCCATAGCCTTCCATTGGTGGTTCTCTAAATGTTCANAGAAAAANGGTCCCCTCTCAAANGTTCCAGCCCAGTATATAAACGTTGCAGCCCCTTTTGTCCAAATGAATAATACNGAGAGTGAGTGAGTAATGCNATGTGACGGCTGCCTTGCAATCCCTAGGACATGTGTCCTCTAAAATGAGGTGNGGTCCACCTTCTTTGCAAAANCCTAGGTGCCATGTCANGTTTTCTAATTGGGCTCAAACTATTTTGACAAAAATTGGCCCAATGCTTACAAGTTTAATTAAAAATATTCTATACTACTAAGTTACAACATAATTAAATTTAAAATGNCCAAGTGAGAGTCTTTAATTTATTTGGTGTCCATCCTAATGCTCCAAAATATATCTCCAAAATTTTCCCTGTAGTTAAAAATGCAAATAATTAGCTCAGAATATTCAAATTAATTAAAATTAGAATTTCCGGTCAAATTAAGCACTATTAGCGAAAACGGGAAAATACTGGACATTTAAGCACAATTCCCTGATTAATTTAAGCACAATAAACTAAGTGAAGTCAAGAAAATGTTGACTCATCACTCATCCCTCTATTCTTGAGAGTGCTCTTTGGGAGCCAGCTTCACTTAGTGAGGATGGTGTTCATTGCATTCTGAGGTGAATGCCCACATAGACATTTGGAGAGGTTCCAACGCATATGCTCTGAACTGAAACCTCCATATGCCCCGGATGATCGCATTTTCTTAAAGGCATTTTTGCATTCAGTAGAACAAGCGGCATGGGAATGGCTTTATTATCTTCCTCCAGAATTCAAGGCCAATTGGGAAGATCTTAAGCATCGGTTTTTGGAAAGATTCCGCCGTACTCAGCATCATTTTGATTCATATAGCAACGATCCTGGGTGGAATGATCCTAAACTGGGATGGTATGGTACTTCACAACTTCAATATCAAGAACCACCATTCCAGAGTGCTTGTATGCCTCCCCCTATCCAGGAACCACAATAGTTGTAGTTTCATGAGCCTGCTCAAGCAACTCCTCATCTTTCCACTACTTCTGAGCCTACATTGAAGGAGTTATTGGAGCAGATGACTATTTTGAACATTCAGTTCCAGCAAGAGAACATGGAGTTTCAGCAGGAGACCAGAGTTTCCATTCGGAGTTTGATTGATCAGATGGGGCAGATGGCCACTCAACTCACTGAGGAACAGTCTTATGTTTAAGAGGAATCACCATTTCAGGCTATTCAGCTTCCAGATGATGTTGATGCCATCCACATAGGAGATGGGGAGCAGAGTCCTGAGCTTACTATTGTGCCACCTACTTTCCCACCCTCCCATGTCCCCACTCTTGCACCTGAGGAGACTGATGAAGAATTGGAGGACCAGGCAGATATAAGCACCACTTTTGAGATAGGTAGACCAGCTTCACCTTCCACCACTCTTCAAATCTTCAGGGAAGTGGAGGTAAACATACCTAAGATTGATTCTGTTGTTGATGATTATGTTGATGATAGGTATGTTGATGACTATGAGGTTGATGAGCTCTACCTCTCGCTGAGGAGGTAAGTCAGGGACCTCTTCAGGAAAGACGTCAAGAAAATCATTTGCAACCAAAAGATCTGCAGCCTTGTGAACAAGAGGGTCTAAGTCTTGAACCCCGTCCATTTGAGACATTATCAAGAAACAGCTAATGCCTTCCATGATGTCCTGTCTCAACACACCAATCGATAAGGACATGTCTTTATCTTCATTGGGAAATATCAGCTACTTTCCACCGCAGTCTAAGAGAATACGATTGGCAGCTAACCAATCCATTTCTAGAATTACCTCTAGCACCTGTAAAGGTAAACAATTAAGGTTCACTCTGAACCTATGCTCCTCAACCTCAATAGGACATCTGGAACACACCATGGACGTCCTAACTACTGGTGTAGACACCACTAGATCACACTGAAGCTCTCTGACTACCAAAGCCAGCCTCTCCACACATGCCTCAGACACAAAGGAATGTGTCGCCGCCGTATCAAATAATGCCATGCAAAAAGCTCCAAACAACAAACAACTGCTAACAATGAGGTTACCTGTATTGGCTGCCTCAGCTTCAGTCAACGCGTATGCTATCCCTGCTGCTTGTGGCCTAACACCACCCCTCTGGAAGGATCTCCCAGCATGATGTGACTATGGTCCTGTCCTCCTGGCTGTAGGACAGTCTCTGGCATAATGGTCATCTCGCCTACAGATGTTGCACCTCTTGAATCCCACCAGTTGAGGGCAAACAGCCTGAAGGTGTGGCCCTCCACATACAAAGCACCTCACGGGGCTAGCAAAACTAGACTTCCCCTGCTGCACAGACGACTGAGAGGAAGAACCCCTTGACCCCAAAGAAGTAGGTCTAGAAAAAGGGGTCCTCCTAGACACTGTTGGTACCCTAACCCTCAGTGGTTGGCTCTGATGACTCTAAGGTCCTTCTACTTCTTTCTTGGTCTTTTCCATCTTACGAGCCATCTCCACCAAAGCAGGGAACTCCCTTATGTGCAACCCTTTCACTAGCAGCTTTATATCCCCCTCAAACCATTCTCAAATTTCCTGCATTGTCATTCTTCATCTACAACCATGGTGTTGAAGCAAAGCAAGTGTTTTAAACGATCTGCATACTCTGACACTGACCTGTTGCCCTGCACTAACTCTAGAAATTCCACCTTTTTTGCAAAACGTACACTGTCTGGGAAATACTCGGTGTGAAAATTTGTCTTGAACAACTCACAAGTAATAGGAGTCCTACTCTTCTCCAGGATCATCTTCATGCTGCTCCACTAGTGGCCAGCTTCTCCTGTTAACAAGTACTGAGTATAGGCCAACTTGTTCTCATCCGGACATCTCTTAGCTTCATATATCCTTTCCATGTCCTTGAACCAGTGGTCGGCCTCATCAGGGTTGCATTTGCCATTGAACCTGGCTAGATGATGTTGGAGGAAGCTCTCCAAGCTCCACTCTTGAGTTGGAATAGCATAAGAAGAGGGGTTTCCATTGACCTTCCACTGGTCAACACGTATACGAACGGCCTTTGAGTGTCTTCAGATGACACTGTTGTATTCTCAGCTGACACCCTTGCGGCTTCCAGATTCTGTAGAGCTATGGTGTTCTGTTGCACCAATGCAACATTCTGTTGTTGCATTTCTTGGAGCACAACCTCTAGCATCATGGTTGATTATGATGGCTCAAGCTGAGGAGGAGGAGGAGGAGGCTTAGGTGTCATCTTTTTGCTTACACAGAGAGGAAAGACCACCAATTCAACTCAAAGAAACAAAGACAACCTCTTAGACATGACTCAGAGCACACAAGTATAAGCAAGGCATACACAACCTACGTGATGTTCTAAAGAATGAAATTGCTCTGATACCATAAATGTGAAATCCCAATAATATAAGGTTGTCGCAACCGGAATCGCGACGGGATGACGATCCAAAAAGAAAGAAACGAATTTGAAAAAGGTTTTGGAGTCGCCACCATAGTTTATTCTGGAAAACTACGGAAAAACCATAAAATGACAAGGCATGGTCTGCGAGAACCGGATTCTAGGTCCGGGAGTCGGTTACGTGTAGGGAAGGTATTAGCAGCCTACAACGCCTGCCCGAAGACAGTACCTTTAATTAAATACGCGAATGTGATATGGTTTTCAAAACGTTTAACTATCCCAAAAAAAGACATTATAAAGAAAAAAAAATATTTTTTTTTTATTTTTTTGTGCCCGACAAGGATTGACCTTGCTCCTAGGTATTCTCAAAATGAGAAATCAAGGCTACATAGTTCTAGCTGAAAAGTTGTTTTCTGTTTGAAAATATGAATGTTTTATATTTATGGTATTCTTATGCGAGAAAAAAAAAGGTCTCAGCACGAGGACGATGCGAGCGATCACACACGTGCCTGCTAAACAATGAAAACTTAATGCGGCGGAAAAACGCAGTTAACTGCTAAACAAACAAAGTCGACTGGAAATAAAGAGTACAGGGATAGAGAAAATCAAACACTGGTTTTTATACTGGTTCGGCCAACAATGCCTACATCCAGTGTCCTTCCAACCCAGGAAGCAAATGCATTATAATGGTTGCGGTTTTTACAACAAGGAATTTATAGAAGCACCACGCAAAAATATAAATCTCCTCTCTGATGGGACAAATCGGCAAGTGTACCGAGTCGCACAAGTAATATAAAATGGTAAGGCCAAGAATCGTATCCCAGAGGACTCTCGATGCTGAACAGTTGTCTGAAAGCAGGATTGATTAAGACTTAAAAGAAAAGAGATCATGGATTGTATTGCAAAAAGAATAAACTAAAGCAAAGTAAAAGTGATCAGTGGTAAAAGAGCACAGAGGTTAATGAAGGTGGATTTATATGAGATTATTATGCTATTGGGGTTTCACTTCACCAAGTTCCCTCTCATGTATATAAGAATTCTTCTTTATTCATTAATGCCAACGTCCCTCACTAAATCACTTAAACTCGATCCCTCAGTAAATAAGTTTGTCCCTAATTACCAATTCATACAATTCCTAGCACTCCTGGTAAAAAGATGTAAAGATCAAGAGGTTAAGACGACTGAGACTCATAACCTCATCCCTGAGCAATATAACCCTTAGAAGTAATTTAACAAGGACCTGAATTAAAAGGAACCTCCTGGCTATTGTATAAGCAAGAATAAGAACAGATGAATTACTCTAACAATTAATGAAATAAAGCATATAGAATTAAGAATCAATTCAAATACATGACAGTTTACAAGGTTACATCATTCTCCAACAACAAATAGAAATTAGTTCCCCATAGGCATGGGGGAACTCTATGAATAATGGAAGAAAAGAAAGAATGAAAAGACTAAGAATTGGCTAGGAGTGTACTGCTATGCTCGCTTCTGCCAGGGATGCAAAACCTAGAGCCCCAGGGTCCTTTAAATAATGCCAGAAGTGTCCCAAAGTGCGGCCCGGTCCAAAAGAATCAAATCAGAGCAAAATCAGGGCCCGATCAACGTCAAATCTCGCTTAAGCGTTGCAGGGAGCTCGCCCGGGCGTGAATTGAGGGTTCTGTAAGGCTTGGGCGCCAGTTTTCAGCGCCTAGGCTACGAGCGTCTGTCGCCCGGGCATCGGTCTGTCACCCGGGCGACCAACGTCGTTTTCTGCTTCGCTCTTTTGCGTTTCTGTCGCTTGGGCTTCGGGTTTTCTCCCTTCTTGGTGTCTTTTTGACCCCTTTTGAGCTCCATCTTCATGGTTTTTCACTTCTTCTTCCATTATTGCTTTAATCTCTGTCAAAACAAGGGGAATTTGTTATAAAATAGTTAAAATCAACCTCAACTCTCTTATTCACACAATTTACTGAAAATATATGAGTTCAAGCAAGTTTCTAAGTGAAAAAGGGTGCCTTTAGTATCAAAATCATATGGCAAATAACGGTATTTTAATCTGTTATCAACAAGCATGACACAAAACACAAAGCGAGGGTGAGCTAATTATATAAAATCATGCATAAATATGGCAACATACACATATAAGATTCAATTTAAACAAGTTAAACTACTACACAAATCCTAGCATTGTTATTTTCTAGACTTGACTCGTCCGGACTTAGAATGATAGTCGAGCTATGGCGGATATTGCACTCGTGGTGGCTTATGATACTTGGCCATTGGATCCCCACCCTACACACTCAATAGGTTAGCCTATTCCGGGCCTCGAGGCATACTAGAAGCCCCCTAAGACTAAGACCTCCTGCTACTCCTCACGACATGGTTCAATCCTCTCTACGTGAGAAGAAGGACCATTGGAGTTTCAGGATGACCCCCAAGATCGAGCTTCTACTTTCATTCTAAACAGCTAAGAATCTCACCAAGAGATTCTACACTTTGAAACTTGACTTACTAACTTTAATCATACTTCATTTACTTTATAATCATGCACTTTCAGGCTACAAAGATCATCAAAGATATAATACAATACATTATTAAACATGCTTCACAAACCAATCAACATTCAAAAAAGCATCACACTGATGAAGGTTGAAAAACAGTTATTTTCATATGTCAATTTGGACCGAATTACGCCTTTTACTACTTGGAATGAGCCTAGAATCAAGCAAAACTCAATAAATGAGTCTGGAGAGAGTCAAAAGTTGTTTTTAGCGATTTCATGCTTGTTTTGCATTGTTTTGTAGCTAATTTGAGAAAGTAAAGAATGGAGTTAAAGATACAGGTCGTTGACTCAAGAAAAGAGTAGAAAAATGAAGATTTGAAGAGTCGACGCACCGCCCGGCGGCACACTTAAACCGTCGGGCGGTCCAGGACGAGGAGTAGGCATGGCGATTGACGCTGGGCGGCCCTGAGGGAAACCGTCGGGCGGTGGCGATTGCCACCGGGCGGTTTGGAGGATTATGGGAAACCGTCGGGCGGCACACTTAAACCGTCGGGCGGTGGTCCGCTGGGCCTGAGCCTGTTTTCTTATGCGCTCCTCACCTATAAATACCCCTATTGCGAGTTCAGAATTATTCTTTTGACAGGGGAGAACGGCCAGACCTAATTTAGCTCTCTGGAGAGGATCTCTTGGATGCTTAGGCTCCTTTTCATCTTTTTTAGGGTTTGCTCTTCCATT
>NW_014543983.1:426743-441757 GCF_000741045.1 Vigna radiata var. radiata | reverse complement strand
TTTGTCAATTGAATCAACTTTATTTTGCATGTTAATATTTTTGTTCTCAAATCCAATTTATTAATTTTTATTTTCAAGTCTTATTATTTTAATTCACATGAATGAGGAAGCCTTTCGAGTCTCTTGGGAAAACGATACTTGGTCTTACCATTTATATTACTTGTACGATTTGGTACGCTTGCCAATTTGTGAACACACACCAAACAGAACAAAAGGGAGTGAACTAGACTCAGCACTTCTCGCACAGCGCACAAGGATCGCATAGCGAGACCAAAGTGATTCGCATAGTGAACCCAAGCTCGCCTTGCGAATTAACTTGGCGGATGATGGGTGTCGCACCCCATGCAAAATTTAATGTGCATAAAAGAATGCAGTATAGACTAGGAAGTGACTCCTAGGTCGTCTCTGAAAGACCAACTGCGGTTCAGAATCAGGTCAATCACGAAGTAGGGGGTTTGTGAGGTTTTGTGAATGTAGACGAATAAAATTAAATTACGAATGCAAACAGAAATGCAAACACCGATGTAAAAACGGTTTCAAAGACAGAATGGAAACGGTTGGTCATTAACTTAATTACAACGTTTTCAATCACAGATCAACAAAATAAAGTTGCGACTCAAACCTCTAATCCAACACAGCTAACCAACTAAGTGAAGGCTAATCATGTTTTCATAAAAGCGAACTAAGTGAACGCAATGTTAACATCAAATCTAATTTACACCATGCAGTTTCATCAACTAAGAGAAGACTCAACACCAACTGGGAACCTAAGTTTATACCCAATTTCAAGTGCAAATACAGATTTCATATTAACCAAGTCAGAGTGGCAAATACAATTACAGTCCAGAAATCTCAAGGAAACATTACAATATCGCTAATGACCAACCCGACTAACTTAAGCTATCATGACAATTAAATTAACATGACCAAACACATGAGACAACATTAAAACAAATTTAAATACTAGACATCCACACTGCTATAAACAACTATCTAGCACAGTTAAATTAATTTAAATGCAAAACTAAATTAAAAAGATGAAAAGCACTTAAACATGTTAAGTAAATATTTAAAAGCAAAATAAATAAGCAAACATAAAAAAATAAAAAAAATAAAGGTGTGCGGCTGCTTGCTTCTCTCCAAGAGTTTAAAAAATCCATCACCGTGTGCTTGCTTCATTTCTCTAATTGAAATTCCAAGCCTTGCTCCAGCGTCGTTCAGCGTGCACAATCCCAAAAAAAATAACCTAATCTTACCTCATGAAGCACCGTAACAAGCATTCCAAAAGAAAAGAAAATGAATTCAAAATCACTGTAGTGCTTCCAAGTGAGTTGTGTGCTTCCTTAAATGAAACTTCAATCAAAAGTTGTATGAAACAAATTGAAAGCAGCGTATTCAATGTTCACACTTTTCTAAATCAAATAAAATGGAATGTGCTCATGGAAATGAATGTCCATTCCAACTAAATTAAAATGCACTTTTCATTCAAAGATAGCTTCATAAATGAGTGCAGCGGCCGGTGCCCATTCTTCATTCAATAAAAAAAATCATTCAAAGAAACAAAACTAAATTGAAAACGTGTTACAGCGTGTTGTTCTACTCTCGGTGGCAGCTGCCTTCTTCAATCACTGTGCTGCTTGCTTTCTAATAGAAAACGTAAGCAAAAAAAAAAAAGAAAAACTAAATTGCAGCTTCATCCAAAAGAAAATAAAAGTGCAGATCTAAATGCACTGGTAGTGAAACAAAAACGCAAAGATGAATTCAAGCAAAAAACTTTAAAACAGAATTGGAATTGATAAGTAACTTTAAACAGCAAAATGGAAAGCCAAATTCATTGCAGCAAATCATAAAAGCATCAACGAAAATTTCAACAACAAAAGATTTGATGACCAACAACAGCTCCAAATGCTAGCCAAAATCAGCGTTTGTAAGAAAATGAAAATGAAAGTGCTTATTCCATTCATCCAAAATCCATAGTTCAAAGAAGAAAACTCCGTAAAAAAAATGTTCAAACTCAAATTGCCTCCTAAAGTGTGTGTGGCAACAGCTATCAACGTGGAGCTCTTTCCATTCATCCAGAATCCCATACCATAAACATGTTCCCAATTCTCTGCAAAACGTTTTCAGCACTTCTCCAATCTGCCGAGAGTGAGCCAAAATGAGGTGGGGTCCACCCTAAAAAAATAAACCTAGGTCATGTGCCAAGTGTCCTACGATTTTGGGCCCCTCATAATTTTTTAACAATGGCCCAATGTGCAAAAGTTTGTCCAAAAAGTTTAAACAATTAAATTACGATATAACTAAATTTAAAATGTCTAATTGGAGAGTCTTGAATTAATTTGTCTCCATCCCAATGTTCCAAAATATATCTCCAAAATTTTCCCTGCAATTACAAATGCAAATAATTAGCTCAGAATATTCAAATTAATTAAAATAGAATTTCCGGTCAAATTAAGCACAATTAACAGATACGGGAAAATACCGGACATTTAAGCACAATTCCCTGATTAATTCTAGCACAATAAACTAAGTGAAATCAATAAAATATCGACTCATTAGTGGAGGTGACAGACTTTAGGTCTCTCGCATAGCGTAGCCAGGTTGCTCAACGAGAAATCCTCGACAGAAACCACCTTCCCTAAAAGCTCGATACGCGCACCACTCACACTTTGAATTAATTTGGTAGAGACTCTAGGCCAGCCCTAGTCGCATAGCGATAGGATTCGCTATGCGAATCCACTAGGCAGAGAGCAGTACTCCCTGGTCATTCACAGAGCGCACCTGCTCGCACAACGAATGACCTAAGGTAGAGAGCACTCCCCTGCATGGACTCGCTATACGAAACAATTCGCATAGCGAGTCTGCATAATCTACAGAATGCCCAATCGGCAGATTATGCCCACTCACATCCCCTTTTTCCAATTCTAGTCCTTTTCCCTAGATTCTAAGACCCCTAATTCGTGATATAAGCCTAATTTCACTTGTTAAATTGAATCCAACCATTCCTATATTGATTTTTAAAGTGATTAAGATCAAATTTCATCCATAAAACACTAATCTCCACGGCTTGGGAGCTCCAATTCTATTTTACCAGTTCTAACACTTTTTAGTTCAGTTTTATGTGTCTAACAAATCACAATGGACCTGTCTAAACTGTCCAAACCTTCCAAAAACATCCTAGACCCCATTTTCCCGAATTCACTACCCCACTTCCTTTAGGCTAACCTGAAACACTACTCTAGTACCTGATTTCCCATCTAAAGAAGACTACCATAGAGATTTTATCTCCAAGCACTTCTTATATTCAATTACAGCCATTGATTTCACAAAAATCACTTCATAACATCACATTTCAGTTATAGTTTTATCAGTTCCAAAGCTCAACATGTACAACACAATATCCTGAAAACCTAACATGCAATCCTAACATCAAAACAATTCAAATTTCAACACACATACACACCATAAATCAATTTAAAGAAAATCAATGGCTCACTTAATTATAAGTTTTATTTTTAATAAAAGAAAATTATAATTTTTTTAATTTTAATCTAAATAAATTTCACTCTAAAATGATGTTAAACTCCAAAAACAATTCAAAATAAATAAAAAAAAAAACATTATACAATCCAAGTTAAATCCAAAAATAAACGTAAAAGACGAACAAATAAATTTTGAATATTGATAATTTTTGCATCACTTATCCATTTAAAATATTATAATCTTAAATTGATAAATTTATAATATTTTTCTCACTTGAAACATTTTTTTATAATAAAAAAATACTAACTGATAATATAAAATAATAAATAATTAAATTAAATTATGTGAATTGGTGAAATAACTTAACTCATCAGATATTCAACTTAAATGATCTGGATTTTAAGTGAATCATATTTTTTCAACGCAACCTGATTCAATCCACTGGTGAACGAGGTTGGCTAATAGATTAGATCTCATTTTTATAAGACTATTTGACAATACTAGCTGATAATGATGTATTTCAACCGTGAAGTTATATTTTAACTTCTCCATACAATTGTAGTCCTCCAAACTTCAATCAAAAGCTGACTTTTTTTTTCATTTATATAAACTACCTAAATCACTTGAAATATTAAAATATACATTTCAAATTAGAAAGGCAATTTCAAGAAGACAAACCAAAATAATGGGAAAAAAAACATTTTACTCAGAAATATCTTTAAAAACCTTTTTGAAGCATACACGAAATACAGATTTTACGAAAAATATTAAAGATAATCACTAAGCAGAATAGTTCGAAATATAATAACGGTCCACAAACTTCGCAGTTGCATGAGTTATTTAGTTCGTACAAGAAATGCAGAAAATCTGAATCAAGTTGGGAGAAGAAAAAATAAAGTATTTATTACGCTGCTGCAAGTTATCAAGCCATTAGAAAGCTTTGTCCAAAGCTTGAAAATGCCCCACTCAATATTCCTCATCTTTGAGTTGAGAGACGCTGCTGACACAATCCACTCCCTATAGTTCCTTTCACCAGGATTTGGTAATTTTTCATTCTTCTCAGCAAAAGGGCCAGACCCAGAAATATTTTGTGCTAAGGTGCACCATCTTTGGAATTGTCAGAAGAACAGAAAATGAGGTAGTTCATCATTTCAGCAACTTAAAAGGATTGAGGAGGCCATAAAAAGAACCCAGGAACAGCAGGTGGTGGTGGAAGGATAGTCAGTGCAGTTGCATTGGTCACAATTGCATCAGACTTTTGTACTGAGCTACTTCCACTGTTGGAATGATGAAACTGGTGGAAAAGGTTTTGTGGGTACGCGTTTGCAGAATCATAAGGTATAGATGCAACTGGCTGAATGGCAGAGAAATTGATAGTGCTACTCTCGTTTGTGCCCTCAGGTTGTTCATCAGTAACACTAACTTTCTTCTCCGACTCTGGGGAGGAAAGCTTCAATCGTTTTGCCACCCCACCAACTGGAAGAGAGCTATTCAATATATTCTCCACATCATATCTGCTCATCTCAAAATTTGTTACGGCGCTTGCACCTCTGAACTTTATGGCTGCAATATCATATGCCTCAGCTGCTTCCTCTTCAGTCGCTGCAACAATGCAACAACAAAAACTATTCAACTTCCAGAACAACAAAAACGAACATTACAGAACACGTAAGTAACAAGAGTTGTTTCAACTTTCGAGTCAGGCCTGTTAACCACTGTTCAACATTGTTAGCATTACTCTCTACTACTATGAATCAAAACTTTGACAACTTAATTTTTTAACATAATATTATGTCACGGGCTCAAACTATACGATCCGTGAGTTTGGAAACACAGTAGAAACGTGAAAATCACAGTGAATTCATGATGCCAAACAGCCCAGATGTCATTTGTGAAACATGATATTGAACCATAATCCATTAAACATTTCCAATCACTGTTGAAACAAGATAGGGTATAAACTTGCCAAATGTTCCCAGATATAGATCCTTGTTTCCAGCAACTCGGCCGATTCTTGCTTGCCATCTACCCTGTTGATGATGCCTGAAAGTTCAAAAAAGTTAAAGCATAAGAGAAACAGGGAATATAACAAGGTAGTACTAGTACGTCAATAGTGTCATAAGTTTTGATTTTAATGCACGAACCTCGTAACACCCCTGTATGCGGAAGCTCCCCTTGAAAACCCACTACTTTTCCTGCAAGGAAACCGGTGCAATTTTAGTTCCAGGATAGAAATATTGTGCTAAATATGTTTAACTGGGAAGTGTGCGCAAACCTTCGCAGTGATGCAATGAATTCTTGCTTTCCTGTATGTTTCATCTCCTCCAATTCCTTTGTATAATTGGAAATCTGAGACATTGGACGATAAAAAAACATGCTAAGCGCTAAAGATCCAATACGATTCCTATTTCTACATTTCAAGTGTCACCAATATAAATCTATAAAGCTTTGTATTTGAGACATATAATACAAAAACTAAGTGTTTGACAATAATATCCATGCTAAATCCTTGCGCTGAGGTTCCTGCAAGATTCTACTTATTGTTGACCAGTTCAACTTTGCTGAGACCATTCATTTACGCAGATCATTAGCCTCCACTAATGAATGTTTCTCTGATACCATGGGTGACCAAGTTTGATTTTAACTAGTATCAAGTGAAGCATAATACACGATCTTGAAGTGTGAACTAAAATCATTCCCTCAGCAGAATTTCCTTCGCTCTTTAACCCCGTTTCAATACTTTCAACTCAACTATATACGTACGATTTCATGCACATAACTAATGGAGATCTGAACAGAATATTATTAGAAGTGACCATTACAGGAAAGTTGGTGGTTGCTGTTGGTCCCCAGTACTTGATAGCTGCTAAATCATACGCTCTAGCAGCCTTTTCTTCCTTGTCATATCCACCTAATAATACATACAAACACAACAATTTATCATCTCTTATACAGTATTAACTTTAAAATAAGTTGGGAAATAACCAAAGATAAACATTTCTTACCCAAGTACACTGTAGAAACAGTCAAAGGACGTGCGACACAGCGATGAAGTGCGCAATGCCACATTCCATGCAAAGAAACAGCAATGAAAAAGACATGAAAAATCAAATTTAACCTTATGGAACGGTCAAAATATTCAGGTAAAAAACTACTTTTCTTAGCAAAAATGTAAACGACCAAAGGAAAAGTGATGAAATGCATGCAATAGCGCCTGCACGCAAGTTACTTTAATATTTTTACCCTCCTTTTCTCACTTTTCTTTGGTTCCCATTTTAGCCAAAAGATAATACACGATATGCCATCCATCTGCGATGCCCGTCTTTTCTAATAGCAGACAGACACCGAAGGACCCCATCAAGGTTTAATAGTAGCAAAAAGTTATAAGAACCGATTGATGTGATTTTCAAAATTTTGACTCCACACAAAAGCTTAATAATCCACTAGAGCCAAATAAAACCAGGCCAAAAGGAAATGTCAAATTGCCTATTATAATGAGGAGACAAAATGCCTTTAATTTCCCTTTTCTTGCAAAAGTGATTATTGTTATTATAAGATATTAGCAGTTATACATGTAATTTAAGACTGCAAAAACATCCAAGAATCCGATAAATCCCGTGAATTTGTTTCAGAATCTAGACGACATTATTATTTGCGGGCCCAGACACTGTAAAAAACCTTTCAGCCAAACATGGGACTCCCTCCACATTCATGTAAGTGCAAATTTCAATACAGTGAGCGAGAAATGATGTTGTGGTCAAACCCAGCTTTCCTGGCGAATTGAAAGCAAAAGCAAAAGTTAAAGCCAAACTCAGAATGAGAGAGGGTCTCTCATATTTGGACGCGTCCCTTCCAAACCACCACTACGGAACACAAACAATGCTCTAATTTTTTTTAAGTCTAAATGTATTATAGCAATTTTAACGTAAATAAACGAATTTAAAAGTTTCAACGTCCATTTCAATTTACTAAAATCAAATTTTAAACAAAATACGAAAGCAGAGGCATTCCCGCAAACAGGTCCCGAACAGGAGAGAGATTATCCATGAAAAATGGCGGCACATTGGATCAAATCAACTGAGAGATATTGCAGACCCCACCCACGCACAGTGACAAAACGGCGGCACATCGCATCAGAGTAAATCTCATGCTTTATTTTTAGAACAGAAAAAAAAAATTGTACAGGAAAAAATTTCTAAAAATGAAATAGAAATTTTCTTTCTATTTTGAAAATTTGAACAAGAAGACGCAAGTAGGAAATACTTAGTACATGGGTACACATAATAAACATTAATTTAACTGCACTTTGAAATGCATGCAACCCTCTTTTTCTGCACTACAGTGAATTTCCCTATTTATTTCCTTTTGTATTGCTCGGATTTTCAAAGTTGATAATAAAAACATTTAAAAAAAAAAAGTCGAAAACAATCCAAATGAAGAGATAATAGAGAGAGAAGAACCTTGACGCCCCTTCCTGGCCTGACCCTCTCGTCTACAGCTGTTATCCCATAGATGCGCTTCATATCTACCCGTCCATCGGTGTCTGCAGTGAACATTCCCAAATATACAAATTAATAACAGTAATACAAAAGGCCCTTGAAAACATGCCAATTTCATCACGCCCTTGACCAAATTTCAATAAATGACAACTGAACCCTCGACTAGCCAGACTGGTTCATTAATTTAAGACAAAAAAGGAGCTTTGCAACGATATAATAATCATAATAATGATAATAAAAATAACACTGAACAGATTCACCATAAAAAAAAATAATAATAATAATAAACAAAAAGATTGAAGGGTTGATGGTGGTGTATCGTTTTCCTACCTTGTGACCCCTCTGTATATTGAAGTTCTCTGGCCAATAGTATGAGAAACCTTCTTAGGTGTAGCAAACTCCACCGCAATGATGGCTTTGTCATGTGCAGCAGCATCACATAAAGACAAAGCTCCTTTGCTTGACTCTCCTGAGTGGGCACCTAAATCAGCTGGTGCAACCCGAGTGGTCTTGTCTGAGACCGAGTCATCCAACTCAGAGCTCGAGTTGGTACCCGAGAATGCTTGAAACCCTGGAATCGCGTTCAGATCTTGCTGGTCGCCGAAGTAAACAGAGGCAGAGCCATGGTCGTAAATTTGGGTCAGCGAAGAATCGTCTTGTTGCGTCTCAGTTTGGTTCTCAAAAAAATCTTCCGCTTTCGGCACCAGTAGTGGCTGGTTTTCACTCTCGGAATCCATTAATCCCTTGGAATTTGTCCACTCTGCAAAAAATAAATCCCAGTAAAAAAATATAATAATCATTCACATGTGTATATATGTACAGAAGGAAGAACAAGCTTGCCACCCTGAATGTTGAAAATATTGTGAATAACCAAGCGAGAAATGAAATTGGAGATTGTGCAGGATAAATAGGAAGGGGTTGACGTGGGTGAGTGTGGTGGGTTGTGAAGAACCCTTCTATTCCAAAAGAGTAAACGCATAAAGAAGAGTGATTTAGAGAAGTGGCGTTACCATTGGTAGCATAAAAGTTATCGAGCATGCAGTGAGAGGAAGAGTCCGGGGATCTGAGCATTTCCATGGGAGTCAACGAAAACGTAAGCCAATTTGTGGCACCGGCCATGGGTTTTGTGTGTCGCTACACTTAGACCAGATCAGAAAAACAAGGACAGTTTCAGAAACGGGTTTTCTGCCGAAAGAAACAAATGACCGAACAAACAAACAAACAAGCGCAACCCCGAAACTGAAATCACCTCTCTCCAGTCACAGCTGAAGGCGTTGCACTGTGTATTTTTGTGTGTTTGTGAGAGCGATAGACAGAGCTATTCCAGCCCCACCATGCTGATAGTACTATCAAACATAAATAGATGAAAGGAAAGAAAATAAAAGAAGGTGTTAGGGTGGGTGATGGGTTAGAATGAAATTGGCGAAGAATGCATGCAAGAACAGTTTGTTGGATCAAAAAAGACTTTTTAATAAAGAGAGAGAAAACAAGCTTCGATGGGAAGATGATTTGAGTGGAAAGAGCAAGGTGTTGGGTTATAAGGGGTGGGTTTAGCGGTCTCGGCTGTCAAAAGAGAGATTTTCACATACAAAATTTAAAAAATCAGTTTCAATTTGAAAAAAACTTGTGGGCAAGTCTTTCTTTTTTATTTTTCTCTTATTTTCTTTTTATTATTAGTATTATTGTCCTTAACCGAAGAAAATTGTCTGAAAAGAAAGAAGGTTACCATAGATGCGGGCTGCCAAAAAATTGAAGAATTTGGCAGGGTTCCTAAGGAAGTTACCAAAATAGCCTCACTTTTTATATAAAAATAATTATTAAATAGGGAAAAACTATTCGTTTTAGTCGCACACATGTCTTGCATGCAGATGCGACTCTTTGTTTACACTCTTTCAGAAATGATTCTATTACCATGAATGGGTTACCATAATATCAGTAAACAAATAAAAAGTTTAAGGTTTAATTATCAACTTGTTCTCTTAAAAAAAAAGTATCAACTTGTTATTATAATGTAAAAAAAATCATAATTTTTTTTTATACTTCTGTCAATTTAATTGTAATTTTCTGCGGAGATAAAGACATATAAGATCAATATATATATTTCCTGAAAAGCTGAATATTTCTTTAATATTTGAATTTTGTATGCTTTTCTTACACCTCTAGTTTTGTTACATTTATTCGTGCTCTCAAACTTCACGGACTCTTCTTACATTCAAGTCATTAAATGTTCATATAAGATTTTAACTTTATTGAAAATGACCTGAAGGTTGTGAAAGACGATTTCGTCCTAGAAAAATGATTTCGTTCTATAAAAGTCATCATGTCCGTGGTTAAATTTGCTGAATAAATGACGATTTTGCCTAAAATGAATTATTAATATAATTACACTTAATCAAATTAACCATAAATTAAATTAATCAAACTAGTGAGGCGTAGTGGGATATCTGCAACACTGAAGTCGCACTTGTATGGGATAATTTCAGATCTTAACATATAACAACTTTTGTATTAATTAAATCATTTTTGGCTTTGAAGACTGATGATAAATAAGTCGAATTGAAGTCGTTTTAGCGAATTTATATTTATTATAAATTCGGGTATGGAATTAGAACTTGAGTATGGTAGTTTTCTTTTTTTTTTTCAAAAATTTGTAAAATTTATATTAGATTATTTGATATTCATAATTAACAATTATAATTTTCAATTCTTTGAAAAAATTAAACATACAAGTTAAAATAATAAAGCCATATGTAAGAATTTTAAAAACAAAAATAATTACACTGTTATATGTAAATACGATTTAAATTTAAATTTAATTATATTGGATTCATCGCATATAAAAATAATTTCAACTCAAAATCAATTTAATTAAAATCATCGTACCAATACACAATTTCAATTCAACTTACTTTTTGATATAAGTCATCATATTCATGATAATTTTAGTTAAAATTATTTTCAAATAAATTCTTACTCCAAACAATGGTTTTAGTTGAAATTATTTTCAAATACATTACAAGCGTACGTAATTTATTTTCAAGAAAGTCATTAATATCTAATACCACTTAATTTTGGAAGAAGTCACCAACACTTAAACGATTTCACCTTAATCAAAAAAATTTAAATACATGATAAAATAAATTGTGCATCTGAAACACCACTTAACACTTTAGATATTTAAGAAAAAATAAATAAAAGTGTAATCTCAAAATCAAATTAACTCACTTTCCTAAAAGTAAAAACCACAATTTATACTGCTGAACTTTTACCTTTTCATATACCTAATTGATGTTGCAATCACTTAATAACCTTAAGTTAATCTGAAGTTATTAATCTAACTATAGCATTTGTTAATGACTAGACTAAGGTCATCAACTCTAGTCGATGCATTGTTTGGGAAAAAGGTAATCTTTGATGTTTCTGGGTTGTGTTCCACCATAATTTTTTATGTAAAAAAATGATAACTCTTGGTCCCAAGAAGTAATAATTTTCTGGTATGGTACACACTATTTTTAAATTATTTTTGTCATTAATACTTTTATCTTTTTTAATTGTTTGTCAATATAACCGCTTTATTTTTAATAAATATTATTTTAATATAAAAATAATTAATGCAAAAATTAATTATGGATTAAACTTTTAAAAGCCCATTAACATGGTTTTTAATTTGAATCTAAATAAAAAAGGGAAAATAACTCTTAGTTGCAAACTTTATTTTAAAATTCAACGCTAAATATAGAACTCCCCATAAAAATATCACATATTGTACAATCAGTTAAAATTTTTTTTTCTATCCATTTATTAAGTTCAATTTAACTCTTTATTTTAAAATGGTTTAGTTTGATTCTTATCTAACGTAAACCAAATCAGTGACTTTAAATGAGGATGTATGATTATGTTGTTTACACTCTATACATAATAGAAAATACAACCCACTCTACAATAATTCAATATCTTTTATAGGTTACAATTTTATTTTTTATTCCTTAAAGATTTATAAAAACTAAGTTACATAAATATTTAAATAAAATCATAATATTATATAATATTAAAAACTTAAAACAATTAATATTAATTTTACTAGTTACACATTATATTATATTATGTTAAATTAAAACCGATTAAACAACTATATTTAAATGATAATAATTATTAATTTTATTTTTCTTAGTAACCCAAAACCTTCATAAATTTATATTTTATAATATATTTTTAAATAAAAACACCAAACTAAACCAGTGAAATTTTTAAATTTTACAATTTTAAATTTAAAATTTTAATTTACTTTTTAAAATTAAAATATATAAAATATTAAATTTTTAATTTAAAACAATGAAATGTTTTCCTTTCCGTACATATTTTGTATTCATATTTTATCTTTAATTATATTTTTAAATTAAAAGGTATAAACCGATCATGTATATTATAATTAATCACATACCAACATTATAATGAACTATATATCACCAACATTTTGTTAATAAGTATAAACATATGTGTTAGAAGTAAGTTGTCACTACGTCATAATAAATTTTAAAACACTAAATTTTTATTAACAAAATACCATAATAGTAAAGAAAAATGTATTATCTGTTGTTACACAAAAATGCTTAAGGCTTTTATTTACAATTTTGTTCATAAATACTTAATTTGTAAAAGAATATATAGAAAATTGAGTAGATAATTTAATTTGAATTAAGTCCTCTTATGTTATGTTTATTATAATTAGTTTTTGAAAAGTTATAAACAAAAATTTTAAATTTAAAAAAAAATTAAAAAAATCAATTAATGATTATGTAATTTTGAAATAATCAGTCCAATAAAAATATATTATCAGTGCACTATGACTAACGTTTTTATTACAAGCAACCAGTGAAATAAACTACAAGTTTATTCAATAAATTGAGGATATTAAGTATTATTACATTATTATTTTTTAAAAGTTATAAAAAATATTATGAAAAGTAATATAAAGAGACATAGATGTGGAATGAAAAGCATTGGTATAGTTTTGGAAATAAAAAATACTGTTATGATTTAAATTGTTTTTGGTGTGTAAACTTGAATTTTGTATTCTATTATGATCTAGGGTTGAGTTGGTAGGTAGGAAGAAATATAAGTAGTATTTTAGTGGAAACGTGAAGAAAGTGAATCTGCATGAGAGATAGCATTGGAAGTTCACACGTAGAAGAGAGGTGAAGAAATTTAAAAACACGTAACAGTATGGTATTTGTTGGATCTGCGGTGTAACAAACAAAGCAATCTAAGTAGATATTTATTTAATTTGACTTTGAATATGTTTGCATATAAATGCAGCATGATTTGTGTTGGTGGCATAGGGTCCCATTGCATCAAAGTTTCATATTCAATCTTCATCAGATGAGACGTGGCTTCTCGTTAGCTTAACTCACTGACATACCTCCTCGTGTGCTAAATAATACTTTTTTTTTTCTTCTAACTCATCCTATTGGTTACTTCTATCTCGTGTTGCCTTATCTTTCACTCACGTTTACTCTATCTCGCGTTGCCTTATCTTTCACCCACGTTGCACATTCAGAGTTTATATATTCTAATAAAATACTATTTTTTATATTATAACTAATAATCAAAATTTAAATTATAAGTACTAATAATTTCAATTATAGTATGAATGTATATTTACATTTTTAAATAATACATAAAGATCAAATTTTTAAAATATCTTTTATTTCAATTTTAATTTTAAAAAAGGGCTATAGTAGATCAGTCCACACCCCTCTGCTTCTGGTCACCATTTTAACAGATTAAAACGCATTACGAGATTAATAATTTCAATCTAACCTATCAAATTTTCTGGCCAACCAAATTTTCTGGACTGACAGCTTAGTCCACTGGACCATATCCATTTTATCATATATATGCATCTAAATAATATATACATATCAACCTTTAAATTACTCTACAACACTCTCTTTCATAATTTAATGATTTATAGGTCACTGCATTTAAGATTCTTTTCAATTGTTTTAAATGCTTCATCTCATATTTACTATTAGTCATATGCCCATGATAACTAATGTTCTTCTATAATTTAATGCTTTAAAGGACATCACATTTAAGATTATTTTCAGCTCTTTAAATTCTTCATCTCATATTTAAATCTTACAATTTAGACATGAAAAAAAACTTTATCTTCAATCTCCTTTTATTAACTTGATCATTTACTCATTTATTAACTTGATCGTGCAGAAGGATAACTTCAATTTGATTTATTGTCTTGCATATGGTCATTCACTCATAAAAGAATATGCTCTAGTAAAAACTTAAGCCACAAAACTTGACATATTAAAAAATATTATGTCTTGCTTTTTTAAAACCAAACCAAATCTAAAAAATATTAGAATTGAGAGTGTACCACACATTAGATAAAAAATTATAATTATTAATATATTTGTTATAAAATAATAATTGTAATAAATCATACAAATAGTGAATAAATCTAAATTTTATTTTTTATAAAGACTTGTATTGTTAAAAAAAATATTTTTATTTACTGATTAAGACTAAAAATTTTAAAAAAATAAAAATTGTTGATGTATATGAAATAAATCTAAAACTTGAGAAAATAATAAAATTTATGAAATTATTGTGGTAAAAACTTAATTAAGATTATGTTTCATACATCAAATCAATGTGAAAAATACTAAATAATATATTTCTAATTCATCTTCTACCATTCACATCACATGTAACAAGTCTTAATGTTTTACTGGCAAGTCTAAACTTTAATAATAAAAACTTTAATTTTTTAAAAAAATTTATTATAATTTGACATTAAGTTCAATATTTTGATGTTATGAATGGATAATTATGAGGTTTATGTCTAGAAACTCAATTCATTAGTTGTTCTATTCTAACTTAGGTTTCAACATTGTGTCTAGAGGTGTCAATTTAACCCATGGCCCCAGGGCCAGTCCCAACCCACTATTGAAAAAGCCCTGTTTTAAGAAGCCCCTTAAGTAGGGGGCCAGAAAAAAGCCCCAACCCCCAAAA
>NW_014543983.1:399013-426028 GCF_000741045.1 Vigna radiata var. radiata | reverse complement strand
ATTTAATTATTTTTTGTAAAACAGAAAGCCCATGGGCTGGCCCTGACCCACAGGGCTTTGGGGCTTTTTAGCCCTGGGAGCTTTTTTAATAAGGGGCATTTTTGGCCCTGTGGGCTTTTTTGGCCCCAACCCACATGGGCTAGGGCCAGGGCCTATAATAGGGCCTCTTTGACAGCTCTAATTGTGTCCAATAATAAGATCTTCACAATTGATCAATTCATGTGATTAAAATCGAGAATACAACACAAGAATAGTGGAAAAGAAATAATATATCGAATAGTAAATCACAAAAGTTGAAGATACATTACGTCAGAAACCCCCTTAAATAAGGGAGTTAGTTACTCTTATACATTTTAAACACTAAAAATGAATAATGACAAATGTCTCCAACCTTTGTCATATCTTTCTTAGAGTTAGTTTCCTATGCTCTAAGGGTTATTTTTCTAACTTTGTCAAGTTTCCTATTTATGTGATTTAGACAAGTTTATTCAAATTAGAATGGGTCTGAAATTTGTACTTGATTTTTGTAATTGAAGTAACCAAATCTGTTGACAACTAATTTTGTTGAAATATTCTCCAATCTTCAGTTATTTTCATTTATTTGATTTTTGTAATTAAAGTAACACAATTTGTTGATAACTGATTTTGTTGAGATATTATTCAATCTTCAGTAATTTCTACTTATTTGCACAATATTTTCACACGTAAGAATCAAATATTTCTATTTCCCAATTTATTGAATAAAAACCTTAATTATATAAAAAGTAATAATAAAAATACCAATAAAGGATAAAATTAACAAAATAAAAATAATGATAATGTTAATTATTAATATATCCCAAACTCTTAAACATTTTCATGTCCTCATGAAAGCTTAAAATTATAGAATTCATAAAAACTCAGGTCAACCTATCATAATAACTCAATGCAAATGTCTTCTTAGTCTTGATTATACAACAAAAGAGAATTACACTTTTAGCTCCAAAACTTAAGACATGATGGCATGATTTTCATTTTATCAATTTAATCTCAAAATAGTATAAAAAGATAATAACCAGACAATTAAATTTAAAATAGCCCATAAAAATAATGTTTCGCTCTACATATAAGTGCATATCAATGATTACTCACATTCAATATGTTATAAAACTACCCAATCAACTTTTGTCGATTATTTAATTTACACAATTTATGTATTTGGTTATATCAAAAGGTCTTTCACAGTAATAGAGCTTCACTAGAAGAAATATGGCTTTTCAGGAATTCAAAACACCATTAAGCAGAAGAAAACAACCACAATGTAGATAATTCAAATGTATTTAGGTATTTTCTACATAATAATTCTCCAAAAAAAATTCATATCCTTTTAACGGAACTTCTTTTTCATCACATGTAATTTGCGTCTTTCTTTCTGTTTTTATGGAGAAGAAGCTTGACACATGCATTTTTAACCTCTTGGGTATGATATTGATACTCTACCCCAAAAGTATTCAATCTCGTACCTTTGTAGGGTTTTTATATCCTATCCCAAACTTATATGATCACATACCAAATTTTACTCAATATTTATTTGTTTTCCTTTTCTAGGGTGTGAGACAAAATATATTTTCTTTAAAAGGCTAAGGGTAAAAGAAGGAAACAATAATGCTAAAAACGGTTTACAATTGGATTAACAACATATATAAGGGTTGATTATTTGGTCAAGTAGCTTTAAACACATAAATCAAAATAATTTCCTTTATCCTTTCTAACCATTTATGTAACTATATTAACAAAAATTAGTCAAAAATCAATTCCATAACAATAAATGCTCCCTTTACAATTCTCTACATACAAGCTCACAACACTCAAATATTCCAAGACCATAATCTTACATCAAACAAGGATTGACTTAATGTAAACACACCAAACTATCTCAAAATCAATGTCTTCACAAGTTATCCCAACTATATGCATAATTAGAAGATAAGAAAATCAATACTTAAGAGACTTCTAACATAGTTGATCATGCAAACATTAAATTCATATAGATTAATTTAAAGGCGTGATCAGATCAAGTTCAAGATCAAGCAAGTTTAGACACAGACTAAAATACTACAAAATAAGAAAAAAAATATTTCAAAATTTTTATTTTTTAATATTGAAAAAGATGTAAAAATTTGCTGGGTAAGTTAGGTCGCCCAACGAGTTGTGAAACAATGGTGCTTTATCATTAGGCGAGTATAAGTAGTTCAATGACTGATGTGATTTTTTTTAAAAAAAAAATTGGGTTGCTTCTCAACAAGTGCTTGTTTAATGTCTTTTAGCTCGACGCTTGATATCTATGGTTTGTGATTGTTAAGTCCCTGACAAGTGTACCAAATCGTTATCAAGTAATATAAATGGGTAAGTCCGAGTATCGTTTTCCCAAATGACTCTTAGGCCTTAACTTTCATGTAACCTAATCGCGTAAGACTTGAGAAAAGAATAAATTTGGTGGTTGTATGCAAAGAACAAAAATAAACATGCAATGCAATTGGTTTTGAGATTGTTTATCTAATTGTCATGAAAACTTTCTTAATTACCCTTAGCCCCTTCGTGAAAAGTGTAACACCCCGACAACTTACAGGGACTGTTGACTGCCCCCACACATCACCACGAGGCTTTCCAGTGTGCTTTGTCCTCACTCGCACACTTTCCGAGAAAACTTCCCGGAAGGTCACCTATCCCATAATTACTCTAGGCTAAGCACGCTTAACCATGGAGTTCTTATGAGTTAGGCTACCGAAAAGCAAATGCATTTGTTGATATGAATAGCCAAATCAATTCCTTTAAGCTATCCTTCAACTGTATAGTCCCATACCTATACAGTCTCTAGATCCCTCTCATTCCGGTGTATGTTCGATTCGTCCATGTGCCTCTTCCACTGGAAAGCCTTGTGGTGATGTGTGGGGGCAGTCAACAGTCCCTGTAAGTTGCCGGGGTGTTACAAAAAGAGCCTATTGCTAATTACCAGCTTGTTATCCCTAGCCTCCCCTAGTAACTAATAATGCAATGCGTTCTGAAGCAAATGCAATTGACCGTCTTATCCCTATCCTTAGGCGATATTGCATAATCAAGGAATTTCCCACCAGTTCATGACATTACCGTACGTCCCCATATCGATAAAGACAAACAACATTTATTGAATTAGTTAAACAATAAAAGCATTGAGCACAAATGAGAACCCAACAATTGATAAACAAGTATATGACAAGCATATGAAATAAATAAGAATTTCAATATATGAGAGTTTCAAAAGATTACATTGTTCCCCAACAACAAAGGGGTTTAGTTCACCATTGACATGGTGAAACTAGATAAAAATAATGAAAGAATGGAAAAAGCAAACCCTAGATTTGATAAGAAGGAGCCTAAGCATCCAATAAATCTCCTCCAAGGTGTGTGGAATGGCTCTGGACGTTCTCTCTGCCAAAAGAATCACTATCTAATTCGCACTGGGGCTACATATAAGCCTAAAAAGATAACAAATAGATAACAGAAAGATTTACAAAATTTAGCTAAAAAAACAGACAACCACCGAGGCGCCTAATTTGACCGCTCAGCGGTTTGCCTCTAGCCGCTCTGGCCGCTCAACGGTCAGTTTTGCCACTGAGCGGTTTGCCTCTAATCGCTCTGAGTGCTCAGCGGACCCTTCTTTTCATCATTTTTCTCCTTCTTTCATGGGTCTAAGTCCACCTTACTTCACTTCCATCTTTAATTCATCCAAAAACCCTGCAAAACAATGCAAAACAAGCATAATATCTCTAAAACCAACTTTTGACTCATAAGAGACTCAACTAAGTGTTTTACTTGATTTAAAGCTCATTCTAAGCCATAAAGGGTGTGTTTTACTATCAAATTTAAGTATGAAAATAACGGTTTTTAGATCGTTATCATAACCCCAAACTTAGAACTTTGCTTGTCCTCAAGCAAACAAGACAAAACCTGGCTTTCCACTTCTTCATCAAATAATTCACACTTTTCAAAACTCCTTTTCTCATGACAAGTTATTATACAATTTCAAATTTCAATGGAATCCTACAAAGATGTATGCATGTTTTCATTCCAAATTAATTCACATAATCAATCTTTTTCCAACAGATGTTTTGTTCATGATTGATCAATAAACTAAACATAGATGTAAACATGGATTTAACAATTCTCACCAAGCAAGTGTTTCACTCAATCACTCAAGTGTTTCAGAGGTCACTCTACCCTCTACTGTTCACATATCACATAAAACAATATTGTCATTCATCTAAAACAGTCAACATCTTTCACATGCATATGTAATCACAAGGACTTTTTCCAAGGCTTGTATTGTAGCTGGGCTATCAAGAAAAAATGGTTTTTCTGGAATACAAAATCCTTGAGTTAAGAGTGTTTAATCATTTATTCAAAGTTCAAGCACACTCTCTTTTTAACCAATCTCACTCATTCCTAACTTTTCCCTTTTACATTTTTCATTGAGTTCTTTTTAACATGCATAAACTCTTTTCTTCTTTTCTTTTCTTTTTCACATTCATTTTTCTTTTTCATCTTTTGAACTCAATGCTTTTCTTTTTCTTTTCTTTTGCCTTTCACTTTCCCCATACAACCCCAAACTTGAACCTTTTCAACACATATAATTATTCTCAACCCTAACTCAAGGTAAATCAATTCAATCAAGGATTTTTATATTGTTTAAGGTCAAGGTTCAAAAATGGTATATCAATTATAATTCTTTGGGTGAAAATTTGGCTAAGTAAGGGCTTTCCAAGCATGGCCTTGATCATATGACATACACATGCAATTCAATCAATTATCAAGATTAAGTCAATACCATTCATGATTCCCTGTAAACAGTGCCACAACAATAAAACTCTGAAGCTCAAGACCTCACATAATCAGGCTTTCCCACTTCTCACATGAATCCTGCTTAGCATCAAAAATCACAATCATGAATCACTTACTCATTTGTTCACATAGCTAGTGAACCATCAACCTGGATATCAACATTCACACATTCTCAATCATCATCCACAATCAATCATCAATCATAAACAACTCACCATGCAATAAATTGGAACCATTATCCGAATAAGTGTACAAGCCAAGCATAGACTCCAGCATAAATTTAACCTATACTACTAATTCAAAGTAATAAAACCTGGGTTGCCTCCCAAAAGCGCTTGTTTAACGTCACGAGCCTGACCCAAACCTCATGGATCCACCAACATCAGTATGGTGGAAAACTGCTCCACTTCTCCTCCTAAATAATGTTTGAGCCTCTGACCATTTACAACCCAATTTCTCTCCTTATCTGTAGTTTCCAATTCCACAACTCCATTTGGATATACATGCTTTATCACAAAGGGTCCCGACCATTTTGATTTCAACTTCCCAGGAAATAACTTCAACTGTGAATTAAATAATAGCACCTGCTGTCCTGGAGAAAAGACTCTCTTTATCAGCTTTTTATCATGATAAAATTTCACCTTTTCTTTATAATTCCTGGATGAATCATATGCATGTAACCACATCTCTTCAAGTTCTAACAACTGATTTCTTCGTTTGCTTTGAGTTTCATGAGGATCAAAATTTAAAAATTTCAAAGCCCACAAAGCCTTATGCTCCATCTCTACTGGCAAATGACATGCTTTCCCATATACCATCTGAAAAGGCGATAATCCTAATGAAGTCTTCATAGCCGTCCTATATGCCCAAAGACCATCATCTAATTTCCGTGACCAATCCTTTCGTGAAAAAGCAACTATCTTCTCTAATATCCTCTTAATTTCCCTATTGGAAACTTCAGCTTGACCAATTGTTTGTGATAGGGTGCAACCACTTTATGTTTCACCCCATAATGTCTAAGTACCTTTGCAAGCTGAGCATTACAAAAATGAGACCCCCCATCACTAATAAGTACCCTAGGGGTTCCAAATCGTGAGAAAATTTGCATTTTCAAAAATTTAATCACCGTATTAGCATCATTCTTAGGACATGCTAAAGCCTCCACCCATTTACTCACATAATCAACAGCCACCAAAATATATTCATTATTAATTGATGGTGGAAAAGGCCCAACAAAATCAATACCCCAACAATCAAAAACTTCAACTTCCAAAATGCCTTGTAACGACATCTCATGCCTTCTTGAAATAGCTCCTGTCCTTTGACACTTATCACAATTCCTAGCATGATTATGCGCGTCTTTGAATAAAGTAGGCCAATAAAATCCTGACTGAAGAATTTTTGCAACTGTTCGCTCTCCATTATAATGCCCTCCATAAAGAGAATTATGACAATGCCAAAGGATTCCTTCTGCCTCTTCCTTAGTTACACATCTCCTTAAAATATTATCTGCTCCAATCTTGAATAAATAAGGATCATCCCATATAAATTGTTTAGCATCAGAATAAAACTTCTTTTTCTGTTGCCAATTTAATTCTTCAGGAATAACACGTGCAGCTTTAAAATTAGCCATATCAGCAAACCATGGCCTTTGTTGAATATACAAAAGAGTTTCATCTGAAAAAGACTCCCAAACTTCCTTCTCCTTGCTTGTTACTTTCGTGTTAACCAATCGAGATAAGTGATCAGCTATCAAATTCTCACTTCCCTTTTTATCTCGAATTTCTATGTCAAATTCTTGTAACAAAAGTACCCATCTGATTAATCGTGGCTTTGAATCTGGCTTTGTTAACAAGTACTTTATAGCTGCATGATTCGTATAAACTATGACTTTAGATCTAATGTGCATAGACTATGGCCAAAAATTCTTTTTCTGTGGTAGCATAATTTAACTGGGTTTTATTTAAGACTTTACTAGCATAGTAAATAGCATGAAATACTTTTTCTCTTCTTTGACCCAGTACTGCACCTATAGAATAATCACTAGCATCACACATAAGTTCAAAATCTTTAGTCTAGTCTGGAGCTACAATTACTGGAGCAGAAATTAAGCTTTTCTTCAGGACATCAAAAGCTTGCAAACATTCAGAACTCATTTCAAATGGTGTATCTTTCACTAGCAAATTACTCAACGGCTTAGCAATCTTTGAAAAGTCTTTGATAAATCTCCTATAGAAACCAGCATGGCCTAAGAAACTTCGGATTCCTTTCACGTTTGATGGTGGTGGAAGCTTTTCAATTACCTCCACTTTGGCTTTATCAACTTCAATCCCTTTAAACGAAATTTTGTGTCCTAACACAATTCCTTCAATAACCATAAAATGGCATTTTTCCCAATTTAATACAAGATTTGTTTGGACACACCTTTTAAGAACTGCATCTAAGTTGTTCAAACACCTCTGAAAAGAATCTCCAAATACCGAAAAATCATCCATGAAGACTTCTATGCTTTTCTCCATAAATTCCGCAAAGATGGCTTACATACACCTTTGAAATGTGGCGGGTGCATTACATAATCCAAATGGCATTTTTCTATAGGCAAATATACCAAAAGGACATGTGAAAGTTGTTTTCTCTTGATCTTCAGGATCTACCACAATCTGGTTATATCCAGAATATCCATCAAGGAAGCAATAATATGCTTGTCCAGCTATTATTTCTAGCATCTGGTCCATAAAGGGTAAAGGAAAATGATTTTTCGTGGTAGCTGTATTTAGCTTCATGTAATCTATACACATCCGCCACCCAGTAATTGTTCGTGTAGGAATTAATTCATTTTTCTCATTATGAATTACTGTCATTCCTCCTTTCTTTGGCACCACTTGAACTGGACTCACCCATTTACTATCAGATATTGGGTATATAATTCCAGCCTCTAACAATTTCAACACTTCCTTTCTCACAACTTCTTTCATAACTGGATTTAATCTTCTTTGTGGTTGAGCCACTGGTCGATAATCACTCTCCATAAGAATCCTGTGCATGCAATATGTAGGGCTTATTCCCTTAAGTTCCTTGATTGACCAGCCTATAGCACCTCTATTCACCTTTAAGACTTCCACCAACTTTTCTTCTTCTTTTGGAGATAATAACTTACTAATAATGACTAACTTCTCTCCATCTGCTTCTAAGAACACATACTTCAAATGTGGTGGTAATTCCTTCTATTCAAGCTTACTTTCTTTTACTTTCTCCTTAGAGTCAATTTGTTCAAAGCTGGCCTCTTCTGTTGGGATTTCTTTCATTTCTTCCAATTCACGAACGCATTCTTCAATCATTTTCTCTTCTTCTTCATGTAGATCTTCATTCTCATTAATGAGTGACCTCTCCAATGCAGATGCATTTCATATTCTCTTCTCTTGCAACATACCAAGTTCTTCCACAATGTCTATTTGAAAGCATGATTTCTTGTCTCTAGGATATGACATTGCTTGGAAGACATCAAAATTCACCTCTTCATCCGGTACTTTGACCTTCAGCTTATCATTCTCCACATCAATTAAAATTCTGGCTGTCTTCATGAAGGGTCTTCCAAGAATCAAAGGTGCATCTCCATTTTCCTCCATCTCCATAACAACAAAATCCACCGGGAATAAAAATTTGTCTACTTTAACTATCACATATTCAGCCACTCCATGTGGATATTTAAGAGGTCTATCAGCTAATTGAAGAGTCATCCTTGTTGGCTTCAATTCTAATCCTCTAATCTTTCTGAACATAGAAAGAGGCATTAGATTAATGCTTGCTCCCAAATCAATCAGAGCTTTTCCCACTTCTAACTCTCCAATAGTACATGGAATTGTGAAACTTCCTGGATCTTGTAGTTTAGGAGGTAGTTTCCTTTGTATGACTGCACTACAGTTTCCTTGCACTTCAATGGTTTCCTTCTCAACATACTTCCTCTTTTTCATCAGCAATTCTTTTAGAAATTTAGCATATGAGGGCATTTGCTAAAGTGCCTCAGAAAATGGTATGGTTATTTCCAACTTTCTAAAAATCTCCATAAAGCGTTCAAACTGCTTTTCCTTCTCCCTTCTTGAGTATGTTTTTGGATAAGGCAAAGGTTTAACATACTCCTGTTCTTTCAATTTTTCAACTTCTTCTTTCCTCTCATCACCCTCACTTTTTTTCATATTTTTTTCTCCCTCTTGCTTATTGTTTTCTTCAACACTCTCTTTTTCTACCTCTCTTTTTTTGACTCTCCTCTCTTCTAATACTTTCCCACTTCTAGTAATCATTTCACATGCCTTCTTTTCCTCCCTTTTATCAACATAGAACACGCTACTTGTCACAACCTTCTGAAATATTTCTTCTGAATCAATGCTCCTTTGTATTGGCATGAATTGAGGTTGTTCCGAATTTCTTGGAACTTTTATCATCTCTTGTGGTAGGCCAGATAATTTTTGAATAATTATCTCCAGTTGTTGAGTAATTATTCTTTTTTGTTCCATCATTGAACTATAATCCTGTGATTCTGAAATTTTCTGCACAACCTTAGCATTCTCACTCTGCACTTCTTCATTATCTGTCATGCTTTCAATTAACTCATAAGCCTCATCCTCGGTTTTCATTCTAATATCTCCTCTGGCTGCAGCATTTAACATCATCTTTGATTGCATCTGTAGTCCTCCAATGAATGTAAGAACTATGGTTGTCTTATTAAATCCATGGACCAGAGTCTTCTTTAACAAACTTTTAAATCTATCCCATGCTTGCCCGAGAGTCTCTATCATGCCCTGCTTGAATGATGAGATTTTCAGTCTTCCCTGTGTAATTTTTGATTGTGGAAAATATTTCTTGACAAATGCTCTAGCCACATTCTCCCATGTAGTAAACGTTCCTTCAGGGAAAGAGTTGAGCCATGTCTTAGCATTGCCTCCCAATGAGAACGGAAACAAGTTAAGCCTCACCATATCATCTGATACACCGGCCATCTTCACTTTATTGCATATTTCACTGAATGCTGTCAAATGATCATAGGGATTCTCATTTGACAGGCCATGAAACTGTTTGCTCTGAACCAGGTGTATAAGTGCTGGATTCATCACCATGTTGGTCGTTTGATGTGCAGGCATGACTATGCTGCTAAAATGGAAAGGGCCAACCATATCTGATTGGTCTACAAGAGTGCGTCTTGGAGGATTTCTCTTAGCCGTCTCCTCTGTTCTTCTGTCTGGTGAAGGTGATAGTAATCTGTCAGGTGAAGGAAACAAATCCCTAAATGGGCTTCTGGCTCTCCTTCTCCCTCTTATCTCGCTTAAGCCTTCAAGAAGAGGTTATGTATTTTTCTTGCTCCTAGTATGTCTCGTCTCTTGTTGCATGTACAAGAAACACAAACCCTAGTAGTACTTTTTTTTTTATAAAAAGAAAAAAAAAAGATAAAAAGATAAGATATATACAATCAAGTTAAACTTAATCAAGTTACACTACTAGATAAGTTAAACCACGAGTCCCCGGCAATGGCGCCAAAAACTTGTTAAGTCCCTGGCAAGTGTATCAGATCGTTATCAAGTAATATAAACGGGTAAGCCCGAGTATCATTTTCCCAAAGGACTCCTAGGCCTTAACTTTCATGTAACCTAATCGCGTAAGACTTGAGAAAAGAATAAATTTGGTGGTTGTATGCAAAGAAAAATAATAAACATTCAATGCAATTGATTCAATTGGTTTTGAGAACTATGGATGAATGGTGTTGTTGGGGTTTACAATTTCATCTTATCCACTCTCGTATATCTACTCTTATTTAATTCACTTGTTTATCTAATTGTCATGAAAACTTTCTTAATTACCCTTAGCCCAATTCCTTGGTGAAAAGAGCCTATTACTAATTACCGGCTTGCTATCCCTAGCCTCCCCTAGTAACTAATAATGCAGTGCGTTCTGAAGCAAATGCAATTGACCGTCTTATCCCTATCCCTAGGCGATATTGCATAATCAAGGAATTTTCCACCAGTTCATGACATTACCGTACGTCCCCATATCGATAAAGACAAACAACATTTATTGAATGAGTTAAACAATAAAAGCATTGAGCACAGATGAGAACCCAACAATTGATAAACAAGTATATGACAAGCATATGAAATAAATAAGAATTTCAATATATGAGAGTTTCAAAAGATTACATTGTTCCCCAACAACAAAGGGGTTTAGTTCACTATTGACATGGTGAAACTAGATGAAAATAATGAAAGAATGGAAAAACCAAACCCTAGATTTGATAAGAAGGAGCCTAAGCATCCAATAAATCTCCTCCGAGGTGTGTGGAATGGATCTGGACGTTCTCTCTGCCAAGAGAATCACTATCTAATTCGCACTGGGGCTATATATAAGCCCAAAAAGATAACAGATAGATAACATAAATATTTACAGAATCTAGCTAAAAAAACAGACAACCGCCGAGGCGTCTAATTTGACCGCTCATCGGTTTGCCTCTAGCCGCTCTGGCCGCTCAGCGGTCAGTTTTGCCGCTGAGCGGTTTGCCTCTAATCGCTCTGAGCGCTCAGCGGACCATTCTGGCGCTCAACGGCTTGTTTGACCCTTCTTTTCATCATATTTCTCCTTCTTTCATGGGTCTAAGTCCACCATACTTCACTTCCATCTTTAATTCATCCAAAAACCCTGCAAAACAATGCAAACCAAGCATAATATCTCTAAAACCAACTTTTGACTCTCAAGAGACTCAACTAAGTGTTTTACTTGATTTAAAGCTCATTCTAAGCCATAAAGGGTGTGTTTTACCATCAAATTTAAGTATGAAAATAACGGTTTTTAGACCGTTATCAGTGATTGATCTTTCTGCTGTGCTTCTTCTCTTCATCACACTTATAAGGCTCTAACTTTTTCATAAGTCACCCTTTTAGTCCTTCATGAGGAAGGATCTCCAATTTTAACACTCTCATCACCTTTGACTTCTTTAATAACTTATATCTTTGACCACTTTGATCTCCATCTTTATGGAATAATCTTTAGTTTGGGGTATGAATACATCAATGTTCTTAGTTAATAAGAAAAGGCTAAATATATTACTAAAGATTACAAGAGCTTTGAGATTAAAAGTTATTGTCAACCTTTCTTCTTCACGAGATCTTTTTTATATAGATATTGAGGAAAAATAGAGTCATTGTAAATCTTTTAAGAGCCATTGTGATGTTATGCGCCATCATCTTCACCACAATTCTTTTTCCATCGTCACATTTGGGCCACATGGGTACATGATAGAACACTCATTATGGGAAGTACACTTTGACAGTTGGGGTAATGTCATATGTTGTGCACATAACGCCTTTCCCAACAATAAGGTCCTAGTAATAGTGAATGAGGTGGTGGAGATTGAAAAGATGAAGATCAAGGTGGATGATGATAATGGTAGATGAAAGGGTTCTCTCCCATTGCAAATTAGGATTTTGGGAATCCAAGTTTGATAGGGTTTTGTTGCAAATAGAGTCCAATTGGAAATGTGTTATCCCATTGTGTTGGTTAATAAAGAGATTTGACAAGTTGCATAAGGGTCATGATAAAGGTTCAAATGAAAATTTACAAAAAAAAAAAAAGAAATGACCATGAAAGATGTGATAGGAATATCTAATGGTGCCAAAAGTTATCATAGGAGATATTACAATGCGAAAATTGATATTTGTAGTGATTGTTTACAAAAATGTTTAGTAAGTTTTCACCTTTTTACAGAGGCTCTAGAACTTTTTTCTTAAGTTGTTCCAAAGATTAATCTTAGACTTTCTATCATAATTTTTAAGTTTATCTCTATTTGTGCTAAGGATTTTATTAGTAAGATGATTTGTAAAGATCACTTTAGATATATATTTGTAAAGATCACTTTAGATATATATTTTCATATCATGAGTTTAATAAGTATACTTCTATCAATTTTTTTTTACGAGAAGTGAATTATTTTATTAATCTTGTTTTTCTATGGTTTTGTTTAGGCTTGTTATCTTTTATTGTGTGTGTTAATATTATTAACTAATGTATTGTGGTTGCATGAAACTCGTGGATTTTAAGTTAGGATGTGAAGAATGGTAATCTACCTTGAAGAGAATTAAAAGTACAATTTGCAAGCAATCGAATTTTGTATGTTGGATTGCATAAAGAGATAGCTTAAATTATTCTTAATAGAAAGGATTTTATTTTGAAATTAAAAAAAAAACTATATAAATATAGTTGTTACAACTTTTTATGTTTTAAACAACGATGTTAAACTATAAATATGGTACATAACTTCAAAACTAAAATGATTAAAATAAAGGTGAATTCATTCATCCGCGATGTGAATATGTCTTTCAGAAAAGAAGAAAAACAAAACATCATCGTCAGAAATGATCACGGTGATAATGTCATGTGATAATGAATTATGGGAGAGGATGAGAGAGAATATGACATAATAAAATTTAATCCAATGCTTCAAAATTAAGAATCATCAAAATAGTCCATCATTAAAGATCGTCATGAATTATCTATCGAACAATCAATATGAAAGTAACAAATTCGATATTATGTTAAGAATTATGTAATCATAACCTATTATAGATAATGTAATACAAAAAGGCTTTAAATTACATAATTAGAATTGTTCATTAACTAATAAATAAAATAAAGAAAAAGGGACAAAAAAGAAAGGTAGCGCGAGAAAAAGAAAAAGAAATTTAAAATCTCTAACTTAAAATGATGTGACTTATTTAATTTATCTCTAAAACCCATTAATTTTACAATTGAGTTTAGAAACCTCAAACCAAATGGAGAATTTGAATATTTCATGAAATTGTCCCACTTATCTAACGAGGTGTGATTGAAATTAGGAATCTGAGGTACAAGAAAAGTTATAGTTGTCAAAACGGGTAACCCGACCCGACCCACCACGGGTTGGCCACTTCGTGAGTCAACCTAACCCGGTTCATTTATTAGCAAACCGAAAAAATTTGAACCCGACTCGATCCACCACGGGTTGGTGGGTTAAACGGGTTGGCTCATTGACTCACTTAACTTTTTTTCACCCTAACATGTTACTTTGATTGATCAAATTGAAACAGTAATAATTGGACCAATTGATATAAAAGAAAATGAAACAAAAGAACTTTATTGTTATATATTATAAGCTATCAAGCATAATTTTTCCAATTTAGTTTAATGAGACATACACAACCGTTTGACCAAGAAACTACATATAGCCGTTAACAAAAATATATAGTAGAGGGAACTTTTGGATAGACACCAGCACAGTGCAGCACAGCACAAAAAGCTCTATTGTAAAGTAAAGGTTGTGCGTTTTGAATAATTAATTTGATTTCAATACATAAATGATTTGAATAATTAACTTAATTAATTTAATTTCAATAAAAAATGAGGGTTGGTGAGCCAATCCGGCTCACCAAGGGTTCATCCCGGGTGAGCGGGGTTCTTAGCGAGCTGGGTCAAAATTGGCTCACATCAAATTTTCATATTTTTTTCAATCCAATCCAACTCAAACCCATGGTGAACCGGATTGACTTACGAGTTTCAATCCATTTCTCATTTTAACGATACTAGAAGAGACCTCCAAAAGAGATAAACAGTATGCTCAAAATTAAAAGGAAACAAAAATAACTGGAGATAGAAGAATAAAAGAAAAATTCAGAAAAGGTATAGACTCCAAAAGTTATACTAGATATATTAGAAGTGAAGAAGTATTCAATGCACAAATATTAAGAGAAGAAAATAATGAACAACTCTTGAGTTGTAATGACATTATTGTTGGCATTAAAAAAACATATAAATTCGGGAATGTAACATGGAAGATATTCAACACCATTATTGCAAATTTAATGTTTAATATTTGTTAGTATAAAAAACTTTGGTATTGACCAATATAAAAGTGCAAACATGTCTTTCGGATTCCAACTAAACTTAAAATTCATAATTGTATTTTTAAATTAGATGTTTTGAAAATGACTTACAATATTTCTTAATTTAATTTTTTTAAAATATATTATCTGTGTAATTCAAAATTCTTTAAACGAAGTGCTTTTCAAATTATATAACCCATAACGTATTCTATTTTAAATATATATTATACAGTTCAAAAGCTTATACAAATGGTATTCTTAAACATATCATCCTTAACAATATTTAAATTCATAACGGTTATAAAACAAAGACTTAAATATTAAGTTTGTCTTTATTTTTATTAAGTTTATTCAATTTAATTTTAATATTTTTTTCTTTTTCAATATGGTTTTAATTTTTGTTAATTTTGTTTAATTTGATATTTTTCTAATACTATTTAAATAATTAATGGACAAAAAACTGTCTTTATAATTTTTTTTTTTGTTTTTATTATTACTTTTAATTATTTTACTTTTTTGTTTTTTTATTTTAATTTTAAAAAAATTAAATATATTTTTAGTTCCTTAACTTTATGTAAAAATTGAAATTAGTTACTTTTTATAATTTTAATCCAATTTAGTCTCTTAATTTTAAAAATGTATAAATTTAGTCATTTTAACCAAATTTTGTTAAGTTTATTTGATGTTCTATGATAATATTTGATGTTCTTATCTAACATTGAAGTGAAAAGTGTAAACAACTCAAATCTTATAATCAAACAATTTAAACAATTCAAATATTATCATGGAACTAAACAAAATTTAGTTAAAATAATAAAACTTAATGTTGAAGGATAAAATTGGACCAATGTTTAGAAGAAAGATTAATTTTAATTTTAATTAAAAGTTAAAGGATTAAAATATATTTAATGCATAAATAATGTCCAACAGGGGGTAGTCTCTGTCACATGTGCCACATATGCTACATGTTAGGTTCAATTTAGTTCTATTCTTTCCTAAAGTAGAGAAATTTTGTTTCTCTCCAGATTAAAATCAAATTTAATTTTTATGTACATGTTATATTGATATTTTTGTTAAAATTTACATTTTTATTAAATAATTTTAGTTTAATGTTACACTTAAGAGTATAAAAAGTGGAGAATAACACATTTATTTTATATGATTTTTAACCTCTTAAAATTTTATACCCCACTTTTAAAATTTTAATTCTAATTTTAAACCAATTCTAATCCAAAATTAAAAAAATTTAATAAACATATGAATTTAATAAAAATATCAGTATAACAATCATTTAAAATTAAATTTAGTTTCAATTTAGAGAGGAAAAAAATTGCTCTATTTTAAAAAAATTAAGACCAAATTGAACATAAATAATAAATATAGAAACCAAATTGAATATAAAACATTGACCTTGACATATGTCATTGATCCTTAAACTTGATTTAGTGCTAACTTGACACGTAATGTTTTTTAAATCAAAAAAATAAAGCAAGTTTAAAAAATTTGATTTTTAAAAAAAATACCAAAAAGTCATGAACTTACATTTCACTCTATGTTAATTATTTAAAGGACACTAAAAAAAGAATCAAATAAAATTCACAAAATTTAAGACCAAATTAAAAAAATATTAAAACTAAATTGAATAAACTTAAAGAAAAAACCATTTAAACCTAAAATAAAAGAATTAAACTAGTCATTTTATAAATAAAAAAAAATAGGGGTGAAAAAATAAAAAACAGGTCCACCTTGGTTATACCGTTAATGTGGTAAATGATCTTTTAATAGAGTTGTGAAAATACATCACTGAAATCACTCGTGACTCACATGAGGTATGGAATACATGCATTGGACTTTAAAAATGTGGGTAAGCCCAGTTCCATTATTTTATTATTTCTGTCTTCTTTTTTTCCATAGGGAATCGCTTCATGCACCTATTATATTCTTTCTACATTTTATCATTTTATTTAATTCTATTTTTGTTCTTGGAAGTTTTATTTGAAGAATTTGGAAAGATGTACTAGGGTAGTTAGGATTGGTAAAAAAATTTGTATTTTCGAGTAAAATCTGTTTTGAGTATTTAGTACTTGCGGATAAAAGATACTCGTGGTAGTAGGTATTCTAATACTTGTTTGTTAACGAATCGGGTTTGAGTATCATATTATTCGTACCAAAGGATACTCGTTACCCGTTTAAAAAATAAAATTACAGTTTTATCCATTAGTTTTTTTTTTAACTTTTTAATTAGGTTTACCCTGTGAGGAATGTAAGAACTTAAAAAATAGAGTATTAGAGTAGATAGGTTTATTAAAATAATGAGACTGAGTATTTTATTTTAAAATAAGTTGATAATATAAATAGAAGTTCTTAAACTCGTCTCATTATCTAAAACACCGTTTATCTTTCTAAAATACCATTCTCTTAACCTTTTTACCATCTCTTTAAGATTTATGACTCCTAAGTCATCTATTTGACGACCAGGAGGTCTCTAAACGATCCTTGTGACAAGGTCTACCTATCTACCCAATCAATTCGTTGTTTAAAGCAAGTAAGCTTTTTTTTACCCTTTTTCCTTGGTATCTTTACTTCATGATCATGCAAGGAAAAAATTGTCTTTGCATGTGTTAAGAACTTCTCTTCCTTGATTCTTGGTTTAATTGAGGTTCTAAGGTTTGTTCTCAATCACCAATCAGTGATTTGTAGGCTTTTATAGGATTTTCTTACCGTGGAAGCAATAATTGGGCCTTTTTAAAGCTGTAGAAGTTTTCTAAGGTGAGGGAAGCTAGAACCTCTGTTTAGTTTGTGATTATATTATAAGGATTTGTATCTTTATGTATAGTAGTTAAAGTTTGAGAAATTGTTATGTTTAGGTATATGAAGATTATATGTAATTGAGGATTTGATCATGTTTTATTGGTGTGTTGGAACTGTAAGTTTGTGATGTGTAAAACTGTATTTATTATGTGTAACAAAGCTATTCTAATTTTTGGAACTGAATGCAAAGTGATTGGTGTAAAAAGATGTTATTTTTCTTAGGTTTTAAGGTTAAAAATAGGGGTTTTAATGGGTGAATTTTAAAAGTGGGTCTTGGAGTGATGAAATAACGTGTTGAGTGTTGTTATGAGGTCATTTTGGACTTATTAGAAGTATTATATTGAAGAAATCTGGTATGAAACAAGTAAGGGGATTATTGTTGGAGTTGGAGATATATTTAGTGTAAAAATGAGGTTTTAACTAGTGAGAATTTAAGGTATGCAGTGGGGATTGTGTTTGACAGTTGAGAGCGTATTAGGATACTTATTAGGACTTGTCTAAGTTGTCTGTATTAGGATTCTATATTAGGATACTTAATATAGAATGGTTGGTGTTGCTTTTATGGTGAGTTCATAGGTGATTTTGGTAAAAAATGAGGTTCGTATGGTGAGATTTTGAAATAAGTGGTGTAAACTAGTTTGGAGAGTTTTGAGTATATTCTGAGATCAATTATGACTTGTCTAGAGGTTTTGTAGAAAAAGATATGCCAATACTTTCAACCAAGAGGAGGGGTGAATTGGTTTGACTTTAAAAATATGTTCTTTTGAAAATCTTTATGAAATCTTTGAAGCTTTCTTAATGTTTCTTGAAATCAATGAGGAAGTGTGATACAATCAGCAAATGTAGAGAAAGGATAAAAATACCAACACATAGATTTTATATTGGTTCGGCCTTAATGTCTACATCCAGTCTTCTTCAACAACCTTAGTTGAATACAAAGAATACCTCTCAATGCACTCTCCTTCCCCACTCAAAATCAATTATAGCAAACAAGAGGTAGGCAATCCTCACACTCTTACAACCCAGAAAGTAATCCCAACTTTCTGTCACCTTAAAGATACCCCACTCTAAGAATACCTTGAGAGCAATCCCAACTCTCAATGAGAACAATCACAGTTCTCTCCCCCTGGCACAACAAAACAGGAACTCAATCTACAAATTGAAAAGAATAAACCTGATCTTCACAGTAAGCACTCCAATAGTGCATATATGATCAACAACCTTTAAGCACACTTCTTGATATAATCTTGATGTATAAACCCAAAGTTGATCCTTGATTCTTCAAGATGGTTCTTGGACACTTTCTATAACAAAACTTAATCACACTGTCCATTATAAAATTGTATATTCAAAGATTAGTTTGAAACAACATGCAAGACAGTTATTTATGGCATTTTCAAAATCTTGACGAATTTTAATCGATTACGCTATTAATGTAACCGACTACGTATTTCCTGCTAGTTTAGCAATTTTTGACAACATTTCAAAATATGACTTTTAACCGATTTTATGGTGCACGCAATCGATTAAACACTTATTAACAGTCAAAAGTAAATGCAATATGACCGTTATAACAATATCGACTTGAAAGAAATTGAATTCATCATATGAAAATGACTTAACCAATTATACAACTTATGTATTCGGTTATGTCCAACACTTAAGCAAAATTCAATTTCAAACTTCATTCAAATCAAATTTTCACTCTTTTGAAAACATGTAATCATATTTTCACTCTTTTGAAAACATGTATTGGCTAACTTTCTTTACTTAATTAGTTATACACATTGTATACCAAATTATGTTAGAACAATTTGCCTCCAATAAAGCATACAAGAAATCTGAAACAATTTAACAGATTACATGGATTGCTTAACAGATTAAATCATACCAGAAATACATTTTCAATATGTTTAAACATGTAAACCTTTTTCCAATCATTACTACATGTATCAAGCACACACATCAATAATATCAAACATTTGTTATGCCATTTTGTGCAAGATAACAATATAATAGATCCTTAATGTCCATCAACAAAAATGTCCATTATACAATGTTCATCATCATGTACATCATCAAAAACAAGATATTCAAAGATTCATCCTTAAATAATGAATATGCATAACATATAGTTCAAGCACAAACAAATATATAAACAACAGTTTTGCATAATGTGTGGAAGAAACTATAAAAACATTTTTGTTGTCACCATCAGAAACACATATGGAATATATGGGTTTAGCTATCACATAGCTCCCCTTATCAACAAGTTTACAGAAAAATTTGTCATGGAAGTGTTAATTGCTTCATAGGTAGTTCATTTTAGAGGTTTAGGTGTTGGAAATTGAAAGTAGGAAGGCTGGGATGATACTGAGGTGTTGGAGGGTGCTAACAAGTGTATTTAAACTTGTCTAGCAGTAGGTAAACTGATATGTGGGTTAGAAAGTGTAGAATTGAATTTAGGTAGCTTGTGGAAGTGAATTTGGGTTTTAAAGTGTCAAATTGAGTTACAACATGGTTTTCAAAGTTTTCTTAGGGTTTGGAGGGTCCTAGAGACCTTTAGAAGTTGAAGGTAAAGTGTTCAAAATGAGAAAATTGGGTCTTGATCTTACTGATAGCTCCTGAGCGTCCAAATTTGGCGTTGAGCACTAGTTTCCAGAGACGCCAGCCCCTGGGTGCTCAAGTGCAACTATGCGCCACTACACCTGTTTTTGGTGGGTTTTTAGGGTTCTGGATATCCGTTTTGGACGTTCTTTAGGTCGTTTTGGGGGTGTTGGACCCTTCTGAGTTGTTGGTGAAGGTTTTCGAGCTATTTTCCTTACCTAAATGTGAGAAATAAGATGCCTTAAAGAAAATTGTATTATTATGTGACTTCCGATTACTTGTTTGGTTGATTTTGGTTCTTTGAATTATAATTAGTGATCTTATATGATGTTAGTCAATGTAAAATTAATGAATTTGTATATGATTTACATGTGAGTGGAAATAATGCATATGAATATTATGATGATAAGTTTGTGAATGATGTGAATGGTTGTTGGATGTAATTCCATCACTCATGGAGATGTTACATGGTCATGCCTATGTTTTTTTTGTATGAATGTATGGAGCATCGGACTGATGGTTTATTCTGACATTCTAATGATCATTCATTCTCAAGTAGAGAGGAGTGAGTCATTTAGTGAGAGTAGTAGGAGGTTTTTGTCTTTGGGCTTTGATCATGACCCTAAGCAACTTAAATGGACTAACCTTGTATGGTAGCTTGGTTTCAGCTAGCAATATTCCCATTACAAGTTCACAAACTATCAATAGTTTGACATTCATACCTAATCCGGATGAGTCTTATCTATGTTATGGCATGTATAGGATGGTTGGATTATTTTTGAATTGATGTTTGAATTTGTTAATACTATATATATATATATATATTTATATATATATATATATATATATATATATATATATATATTTATATGAATTATTTTGTTTATCTAACTTACCCTTCTTATTTGTGTTTTGTTATATGTTCCTGTACTACGTTATTTGGCTATAATCATCTAGTGAGTGTGATCAGAGAGCGATGAGATGTCCGTCGAGCAGGTCCTAAAGGATGGACCAACAGATGCTTAGTTTTAGTTTATATGGATGTATTTAGTTTTTGGTTTAGACTTTGGGTTATATATAAAGTTTATATTATGGTTATCATAATAACTGTATTAACTTTATATTTCCTGTCTTTAGACTGTTCTTGCTTTATTGAGTTTATGATGACTTTAATATAGTATTTATACTATATTTGGGATGTTACAAGGAACTATCTCTATGATACGAAGGAGCACATTGAACCATATATTTTCTAAAAATTTTTAGGTTTAAACTCTTGTTTGGTTCTCATATTTGTGTGTCAATCTCAAGTGGGTGATCGTTTTTTTTCTTGGTCTCAATCAGGTCCATAAACTTGTAGAAATGCGCCAATTAAGCCCTTTACATTAAGTTTTCACTGACGGCGTCTACACATGCTGAGGTGTAATTTTTTTTAGATAACGTGGAATGCTGAGGTGTATTAATTTTTTTTGAATGGCTTATCTATATAATCAAGCATGGGATCAACACCAAGACAATGTTGTGGCTGTCGTATGACCAAGCACTATCACCGGAGCACCAGGGTCGCTGCTCCTCAAATATTAAGCAAGAGAACTAAATCTCAAGGACTTAGGAAGCAACAATTGAGTGAGTGGAAGTGGAGAATTAATTTCTATTTGGCAAAAGTTGGGCCCAAGAAAAAATTGGATCTGATGAATGTTCCATGGCTGACTAGAGAGAATGTTGCCAACCACTTGCAGGTGATTCTGTAATTTCACTCTTCAATGTTACCCATAGAACACAATGTATTAATAGAGAGATGTTCCCATTCAGGACCCTTCCATTGTCTTGGTTCGGTAACTCCTCACAAAACTAGGTTCCTCTTTCTTTTTATCTTTCTCTCTCTCTCTCTCTCATTCATTCATACCTTCATTCTTCTGCGTTTTAATCTATATTTCCAAAAATATAGGACTAGAGTCACTGTTGTTTTCATTAGATCTCTGAATATTTCTTCAATATTGTTGTTCGCTTGATCTGTTATTATTTTGTCTTTGGAGTGGTAGAAGATTCTGCTTAGTCAAAGATTCTTGTCTACTATAGCAAAGCACCTCAGGAACTAGATGATGGGTGTTACGGCCCATACAAATTTGATGTGCATAAAAGAATGCAATATAGACTAGGAAGTGACTCCTAGGTCGTCTCTCAAGGACCAAATGTGGTTCGAGTCTTAGGTCTAACACCAAGGGGGGGGTTTGAAGGTGTTTGAAACGAGAATTAAAATCAATTAAAATGCATGGAAATTAAGCACAACCGAATATGATAGACAACATTAAAGTAAAATAAAATGCTAAACCTAACACTACAAAAGACAAATATTCAAACATAATTAAAGTGATTAAAATCCAACACTTAATTAAATCTACCACAAGAATTAAAATTGCAAAAACTTCTAAATAAAATCCTCCTTAGCCGTGACATGTGCCATGTTAAAAGAAAAGAAATGAAATGTGCTTGTGAAATAAAAAAAATAAAAAAAAAATAAAAATAAAAAAAATAAAGAAACCGTGACAGTGAGCTCCAGACCATGCTATCATTTTCTCAAGCAATGCATCAAACTTCTTCCCTCAAAATCATCATTGTACCACACACACCTCCTTCCATCTAATTACTTCTTCATTCCCAAATAAATAAAAGAAAAAGAAAAAAAAAACAATTTAGCTAGCTACCAGGACATCCCATCCTTAGTTCCACCTAATCTATTTGTCATTCCAACAAAATAAAAGTAATATTACTTTCCAACCACAATCGTGACCACTTCTTCACAGTAAAAGCAACCCTTTCTTTGAAAGCAAAGCAAGAAAAGAATAATAAAAATACCCATTTCATCTAGACGTGACAGCTGCCACCAACTCCTAGTTAATCTCCTATTTATTCTCAAGAGAATTGGTGTAGTGCTACAGAGGAAATGATACGCGGGCCCAACGCCCAATGTCTTTAGTATAGCTTTTCTTTTATGTACTTTGTATTGTGTTAGGCATGTGACCTATATATAGGCATGCTAACACATCTTGTAATCACTTTTGAGATTAATGAGAATTTGGTTTTCTAAATCAGAAAATAATTCTCCCTTGAAAGTCATTGGCTAGAGAGTCCCAAGACTTCCTCTAGCCACCTTCCAGCACACTACCTCATTTTTCCACTTTTCAATTCACTATTGTGCTCTCTCTCTCCTCCACGACGTCACTCTTCCACGGTGGCCCATTTCTTTGCTGCCACCTCGCATACATCAGCAACATCATTCTCTCACCAATTCTCTCACATCAGAAGCGTATTCCACACAACACCATTCTTCATACTTCAGAGAAAACCTCCTCTGCTAGGGTTTCTCATCCTCAAGCGTATCACTCCATTTCTTCATCACAGATCTGTCGCCTCTCCTCCGTAAGCGTCTTTTTCTTTCTTAGATCTCCATCTGTCCAACATTTTATCACATCTTGACCGATCAAACACCTTTCCTCGCCTCTTTTGCCATTTTCCACCGATTAAATACCCTCAAATCCTTAGATCTTCACTTTCCACCGATTAATCCTCCATTTCTACCGATTAACCGGTCCAAATCCAGTTTCCCCTCTTTTCTAGGGTTCCATAGATCATCGTAGGGTTTTTAGAGTTCTTCGAGTCATATACATTCCGCTGCGTATTTCTTTGCCGGAGAAGCTTTGAGGAGGTCGAATCGGGTTCGCACAGCTCCAATCCGGCGTTCTCCTCCTTTATTCACAATTTTTTTTTTCATTTTTCTGTATTTTTTTTTTCATCTTGTCTATTTTCTTTTCTCTCTTATCAGAACACAACTCTAAGAGACAAGATAACACAACATATATACAAAAACAAAAGCAAGAAGAGGAACCAACTAGCCAATTCATCTGAATCTCCAAGGAGACCACACTTATTCCCAAAACAATTCCAAAGCTCCAAAATTCCCTAAGGTTAAGGTAATCATGGTTTTTCACATAGGGCTAGTGTATGAGTTTCAAAACAAAGAAATGGGGAAAGTAAAGGCTCAAAGGGGCTGTCAAAGGATCATAACAAGTAGGCTCATTTGGCTAGAGAGGCTCAACAACAAAACTGCCTTTATCACTTCCAAACATGCATATTAATCAAGAAACATCGAAAAGAGTCAAGCCAAGGCATATGTGCAAGCAATCAAGAGACATATCACACAGAACATAAAGTGGCTCAAATCTCACACAGGGTAATTGTCACAATCAATTCAACTTCTCAAACATCATAATCATCTTCCAAGCAAAGAAAAGCAAGGATTTCCAGCTAATCAAAGTATCAATGAAGTGAAAGACACATCTACAACCTAAACTAAGTCCAGAAATCAAGAGAAACATGCAAAACTGTATACAAGACACAACAAAAACAATCTAGAAAACAAAAAATTTAACGCAGAAAATAGAAACTAATCAAAGACAAATCAACGTCTCCCCCAATAGACCACACTTAAACGACATAGTGTCCTCAATGTGTCACAATCATCAAATCAGAAATCAGAACAGTCAACAGATGATGAACAAGTGTAATAAAAGTGGGAAAGGAGGAGAAGGGAAAAGAAGAAAACTCCCCTGATCATGGTGGTAGTTGCCAATTTTGGACTTTCAGGGAGATATTCTCCATCACTGGAGTCAGCAAGGAAGTCTTGAGGAGGAACTGCTTCAGTCTCCAGATTTGATCAAGCAGGGAGATGTCCTCCACAGCTGGATCTAAGAAGCAATGATTGTTGATGAGTGAGTTCAGCTGGTGCCCATTGATATTCAAGCTTTTGTGTATACTGGCACCCTTGTCTTCCATCGTGGGTGTGTGTTGATCAAATCCATATGTATCTCCTGCAACATGGTTAATGCAATGTGGTGCTGCAGAAATAACATGCAGGTGTATAACACCCAATCCCAATGTAACATGCTGAACATCAGATAAACCCTCAGAACATGAAACAATTTCAGAAATAGAAACAATATCAATCATAGGTTCAGATTCATGTTCAGTGCATGGAGAACAAACATTCAGATGCGATAACACAAAGTGGTTCTCATCATGCAAAGAGGGGGAATGAAAATCATGCTCATCAACAATATAATCATCAACATACCATCATCAGCATAATCATCAACAACAGAATCTATCTCAGGTATGTTTATCTCCACTTCCCTAGATGTGCCTAAAGTGGTGGAAGGTGAAGCTGGTTTACCTATCTCAAACCTGGTGCTCATATCTGCCTGTTCCTTAACATTTTCATCAAACTCACAGTTAGTATCACCAATCACAAAGTTGGAAGCTGGTTGTATCACAGAATTAATTTCAACACAAATAGAGCAAGAACCAACTTCACAACTACATGTAAAATTTTCAGAAAACTGTGAAAGATCAACATTTAATCCTAAGTCTAAAACATCTTCAGTTTTCACAGATTCTATATCCAAGTCAGTACTAACATGTGAATCTACAGCAGAATCAAGAATATCTGAATGCATGAACAACTCAGGCAAATCAAGTGGGATTTCAAGTTTAGAGAAAACCTGGATTGATTCATGATTCATCTCACCAATAACAGCAAAATGATCCACTGCATCCTCAGGCGCAAGAGTAGGGGCATAAGAGAATGAGAAAGTAGGTGACGCAATAGTAGACTCGTGACTCTGCTCCCCATCTCCTATGTGGATGGCATCAACATCATCTGGAAGCTGAACAGTCTGGAATGATAATTCCTCTGAAACATAAGACTGTTCCTCAGTGAGCTGAGTGGCCATCTGCCCCATCTGATCAGTCAAACTCTGAATGGAAGCTCTGGTCTCCTGCTGAAACTCCATGTTCTCCTGCCGAAACTGAATGTTCAGAATAGTCATCTGCTCCAATAACTCCTTCAGTGTAGGCTCAGAAGTAGTGGAAAGATGAGGGGTTGCTTGGGCAGGCTCATGAAACTGCAATTGTTGTGGTTCCTGGACAGGGGGAGAAGGCACACAAGAATTCTGGAATGGCTGATATTGTTGTAGAGCATCATACCATCAAAAGCTAGGGTCATTCCATCCAGGATCGTTGTTGTAGCCATGCTGAGCAGGGAAAAATTCATCCAAGAACATATGCTTAAGATCTTCCCAAGAAGTGATGGATCCCAGAGGAAGACGATACAGCCAATCCCTTGCTGCTTCTTGTAATGAATGCGGAAATGCCCTTAAAAACATGTGATCATCGGGGACAAGAGGAGGTTTCTTTGAAGAGCAAATGGTGTAGAACTCCTCCAAATGTCTGTGAGGGCATTCACCTATAAAACCATGAAACTTAGGCAGCAAATGTGTTAGTCCAGAGGTGAGAACGAAATGAGCATTATCCTCATGAAGTGAAACTGGCTCCAAAAGAGCACTCTCATGAGTGGGAGGATGAGTCATATTGTTCTCAGCACATAAATCAGCAGAGTATACATCACAATCATCAGAGTAACATCCAGAAGGAGAATCATAATCATAGGCACTAACAGAATAAGCATTATTCACAGAATCAAAATAGGTAGACATGTAGAAAAAAGGGGGGGGGGGAGAATGCAATGAAAATATGCAACTAAGGCTACCTAAATGCAACACACAATGACGAACACACAAAACAGAACATCACACTCACAACACAAGACAAAACACAACACACACTAACACAACAAAAGATCTAAAACCGAACCGTTGGTCCCTGGCAACGACGCCAAAATTTGATGGGTGTCGCGGCCCATACAAATTTGATGTGCATAAAAGAATGCAATATAGACTAGGAAGTGACTCCTAGGTCGTCTCTCAAGGACCAAATGTGGTTCGAGTCT